>NC_048581.1:92862508-92950008 GCF_013265735.2 Oncorhynchus mykiss | reverse complement strand
CCCCCAGCACATAGACTATTGCAACACACTGGAAGCTGAGACGGGTGGGGGTCGGTGGACACTGTGGCCCTGTCCGACCAGACCCCCGGACAGGGCACACCAGGCAAGATATAATCCCACCCACTTTGCCAAATCACAGCCCACACACCATTAGAAGGGTATCAACAGACAACCAACTTACTACCTTGAGACAAGGCTGAGTATAGCCCACAAAGATCTACCCCATCACACGAGCCCGTGGGGGCACACGACCGAACAGGAAGTAACTTAAAACGTCTTATGGGCAGGTGGGAAAGTAGCGTCCCACCTCGACAACATCTGGTGAAATTGCAGGGCGCAAAATTGAGAATACAGAAATACTCATAATAAATTCATAAAACATACAAGTGTTTTACATCGGCTTAAAGATGAACTTCTTGTTAATCGCTGTGTCAGATATCAAAATGTTACAAATTAAATGTTTGTTTTGTTCGATTAAGTCCCTCTTTATATCCAAAAAAAACGTTGTTTTGTTGGCGAGTTTTGTTCAGTAATCCACTGGCTCAACAGGCAGACGAATAGATCCAAATAGTATCGGTAAAGTTCAAAACATGTCAAACAATATTTTTATTAATCCTCAGGTTGTCTATTGTCTTTCTAATCGATAATATTTCAACCGGACAATAGCGTATTCAATACAAAGGAAAAAGAACGGCTCCCGGTCGTGCGCACAAAAAGCTCTAGTTCATTTGACCGACCACTCAGAAAATGTTGTCATTCTTACTCATTTTTCAGAATAAAAACCTGAAACAATGTCTAAAGACTGTTGACATCTAGTGGAAGCCATAGGAACTGCAATCTAGGTCCCATCAATGTTTTCAATGGAAAATCACTCAATTCAAAAGAATGCCACTTCCTGGATGGATTTTCCTCAGGTTTTTGCCTGTCATATCAGTTTTGTTATACTCACAGACATTAGTTTAACAGTTTTGGAAACTTTAGAGTGTTTCCTATCCAATACTACCATGCATATGCATATCCTAGATTCTGGGCCTGAGTAACAGGGAGTTAACATTGGGCACCTCATTCATCCAAAATTCAAAATACTGCCCCCTACCCAAGAGAGGTTAACCCGTTCATGAAGATCTCTTTGCTTCTTAGGACCTAGAAGTAGACTCTCTGTTTAGTCTGTGTTTAAAAGTAAAACAATCCACTACCTTGTCTGAAACAGAGGTTTCCACAGTAGGAAATTCTTGGCCTTCATCATGTTTCATCAAATGTACACCTGTGTGTCGTCTGCTTAAAAAGTGAAAGCAGTGAAAGTTGACATTGTGTTTCCAAATGACATCACCAAGTGGTAGCATATACTGTATAATGAAAACAATAATGGTCCTACAACAGAACCTTGAGGAACACCGGAACTTACCGTGGATTTGTCAGAGGACAAACAATCCACAGAGACAAACTGATATCTTTCCCACAGAAAAGATCTAAAACAAAAAACAAAAACTTGTCCGTGTAGATAATCTCTCCAAAATAACGATGGTGTCGAAAGCGGCACTAAAAAGTGCTTTATCACCATCACGAGTACAGTCTCAGATGAGGTCTAAAACCACACTGGATCATTTCGTATACATTATTGATTTTAGGGAATGTAGTGAGTTGTTGAGAAAGAGCTTTACAAAAATTATAATAGAGGAATGGGAGATTTAATATAGGCCGATATTCTTTTACATTTTCCAGGTCAAGGTTTGGCATTTTCAGAAGTCTTTGTGACTGCCACTTTTAGTGAGTTTGGTACACATCCAGAGGAGAGGGAATTATTTATTATATTCAACATAGAAGGGCCAAGCACAGGAGGTAGCTCTTTCAGTAGTTAAGTTCAGTGGAAGGTTTGGAGGCCATTACTATTTTTGTGGATGTGTCAAGAGATACAGGATTAAATTATTAACGTGTCTCCATTGATCCTGGGTCCTGGCACTACAGACTCAGAACAACTGTTAAAGAGAAATACACGTAATTTGTTTTCAAATGATTATGATATTTTCATCATAGAAGTTCATTAATTAATCACTGCTGAAGTGAAGGCCGTCCTCACTTCGTGAATGCTGATTTCTTTAGCATTGTGACAGTATAATTTGTTTTTTTGCGATTGTTAATATTAGGCTGATCGAGCAGTGTTTTTCGACATTGCACGGTATTGTCTTTCCAAGCTAGTGAGAAGGCTTCCCATTTGGTGGAGGGTCATTTCCGTTCCAATTTTCTGGAAGCTTCAGGGCTCGGGTATTTTCTGTACGATGATAATTCCTGTGACACATTTTGTTTTGTTTTTAGAAATGTGACTGCATGGGTATTACATGTATTATTATAATATTATTATTATTATTATTATTATAGGTTAAGTTTAGATTCCCAGTGGTTAGCTTATTTTTGTACTCTGACATCGTAGTAGGTGGAGTGGTTGTCCGAGAATTAATAGCGCGACATTTGATAATCCTTGCAAATACGTTTGCAGACCTACTCATTCAAAGGTTTTCTTTATTTTCACTATTTTCTACATTGTAGAATAATGGTGAAGACATCAAAACTATGAAATAACACATACTGTATGGAATCATATAGTAACCAAAAAGTGTTGAAAAAATAAAATGTATTTTATGTTTTATATGCTACAATGTAACCACTTTTTGCCTTGATCACAGCTTTGCAGCTTTTTCACTCTTGGCATTCTCTCAACCAGCAGGAGGAATGCCTTCCCAACAGTCTTTAAGGAATTCCCACATATGCCGATCACTTGTTGGCAGCTTTTCCTTCACTCATAGGCCCAACTCATCCCAAACCATGTCAATTGGGTTGTGGTCGGGTGATTGTGGAGGCCAGGTCATCTGATGCAGCACTCCATCACTCTCATTCTTGGTCGAATAGCCCTTACACAGCCCTGAGGAGTGTTTTGAGTCATTGTCCTGTTGAAAAACAAATGATAGTCCCACTAAGCTCAAACCAGATGGGATGGCGTACGGCAGCAGAATGCTGTGGGAGCCATGCTGGTTAAGTGTGTCTTGAATTCTAAATAAATTCCCTACAGTGTCACCAGCAAAGCACTCCCACACCATCACACCTCCTCCTCCTCCAAAGTGGGAACCACACGGAGATCATCCGTTCACCTACTCTGGGTCTCACAAAGAACCAAAAATCTCAAAATTTGGACTAATCAGACCAAAGGACAGATTTCCACCAGTCTAATGTTCATTGCTCATGTTTCTTGGCCCAACCAAGTCTCTTCCTATTATTGGTGTTCTTTAGTAGTGGTTTCTTTGCAGAAATTCAACCATGAAGGCTTGATTCACGCAGTCTCTTCTGAACAGTTGATGTTGAGATGTGTCTGTTTCTTGAACTCTGTGAAGCATTTATTTGGGCTGCAATTTCTGAGGCTGGTAACTCTAATGAACTTGTCCTCTGCAGCAGAGGTAACTCTGGGTCTTCCTTTCCTGTGGCGGTCCTCATGAGAGACAGTTTCATCATAGTTCTTCATGGTTTTTGACTGCATTTGAAGAAACTTTCAGTTCTTGAAATGTTCTGGATTGACTGACCTTCATGTCTTAATGTAATGATGGACTGTCATTTCTCTTTGCTTATTTGAGCTGTTCTTGCCATAATATGGACTTGGTCTTTCACCAAATAAGGCTATCTTCTGTATACCCCCACTACTTTGTCACAACATAACTGATTGGCTTAAATGCATTAAGAAGGAAATAAATTCCACAAATTCACACCTGTAAATTGAAATGCATTTAATTTCTCATGAAGCTGGTTGAGAGAATGCCAATAGTGTGCAAAGCTGTCATCAATGCAAAGAGTGTCTATTTGAAGAATCAAATATAAAATATACTTTTCTGGTTACTCCTGATTTCATATGTGTTATTTCATAGTTTTGATGTCTTCACTATTATTCTACAATGTAGAAAATAGTAAAAAGAAAAGAAAAACCCTTGAATGAGAAGTTTTGACTGGTACTGTAGGTGCACACAGGTCGAGAGACACATTTGACGTGACAGACGGTGACATTCAATACCGCTTTGCGCTTTTACACTTGCCTGCTGATAGTTGATGATAGTAATCATTAGTCCAATCATTAGTCCAACAGTTGCAAGCGAAAGTTTCTAATGGACAAATTCAGGTATGTTTATCCCTGTTTTGTTCCGTTTGCTTCTGTTTAAGAAACGTTTTTCAACAGAATTGGCGGAATGAATACACCCCTGATCACACGTCAACACAGTTCACTTTCATAGCAGCCACCTCATATTCCTTCTCAAAATGAGCTTCCTTCTTTCACTTTTTCCCTTCGCTTGTGGACTTTAAAGGCACAACACATCAGCTGTATGTGACCAGGCAAAAAAAACTTTCCAAGTCAAACCATGTCATAACTGCTACACAAAGCCGACATCGTTGTCACCATATTAGCTAAAGTAACATCATAGTCAACACAACTAATAGAACTAATGTGTTATTAAAACCGCTACAATCCTGCAGTACATTACAGTCAGTAAGCACACTGGGGGGCCCCAGTGGCAATACGTTTGTTAAACCAAAAGCTTACCTTGACTTGGAAAAGTTCCCGTGTAGTGTTGGATAGTCATAGCCAGCTAGCTAACATAGCATCCCTCTGTTATAGCCAGCTAGCTAACATTGCACCCCTCTGTTATAGCCAGCTAGCTAACATAGCATCCCTCTGCTATAGCCAGCTAGCTAACATAGCATCCCTCTGTTATAGCCAGCTAGCTAACATAGCATCCCTCTGTTATAGCCAGCTAGCTAACATAGCATCCCTCTGTTTGAGCAGAGTGTTTCAGTAGGCTAAACTAGCTAGCTGCATTTGGTAGCTAAGTAAGTGAAACTGAAAAATAATGACAATCTCTCTCAATTTCTATTTATCTCCTTACTTTAGGAAGAAATGCATTTTTTAAACTGTTCAAATATTGTCTTTCTCTCTCTCTATGAGTCAACTACTCACCACATTTTATGCACTGCAGTGCTAGCTAGCTGTATCTTATGCTTTCAGTACTAGAATAATTCTCTGATCCTTTGATTGGGTGGACAGCATGTCAGTTCATGCTGCAAGAGCTCTTATAGGTTGGAGGATGTCCTCAAGTTGTCATAATTACTGTGTAAGTCTAGGAAATGGGGTGAGAACCATGAGCCTCCTAGGTTTGGTACTGAAGTCAATGTATCCAGAGGACGACGGAAGCTAGCTGTCCTCCAGCTACACCATGGTGCTACCCTACAGAGTGCTGTTGAGGCTACTGTAGACCTTCATTGCAAAATAGTGTGCTTTTAATCATTTATTTCGTGAAGTGATTATATTTAATATAGTTTTATCTAAAAATTATAACTTTTTAAATGTTTTAAAATGATCATTTTCATGAGATTCACTGAGATTCACTGAGGACGATGGTCCTCCCCTTCCTCCTCTGAGGAGCCTCCACTGCCCTCTGTCCCTCTCTCTGTATCTCTTTCTCTCTCGCTCTTTCCCTCTCTCCTCGTGTCTCGGTCTTTTTCCTCTCTGACTTTTTTTTGACAATTGAGAGATAACTATGGAGGTGAGCTGGTTTCTAACACCATGTGGTTCCAAGGCCACAACTCAGCAGTATTGTGTATCTATAGCCTCCCTGCTACCAGTGATAGAAATGGACTGGGTCAACACTGTTATTCTCTGCTGCTCTCTCGCTTTTTGACAACATCAAAAAACATCCTCACTAGACTAAAGAACACTAGAGAAAATGTTCTGTGTGGAATATGTTTGATGTCCGTTTAGTTTAAATGAAACTGGGGTTGACCTTGGGTTGACCCCATCTGTCTCTGCTGCGTGATGACCAGCCCGGCTCCATACACCAAGGAATGTTGTCTATGTAATGGAGGCTCTTCCTTCACTGCTGAAGTGGTCAGAGAAACGCATCACAAGTCTGCTCAGTATTACAATTCTGATATACTTGACAATCCCAACCTTCGCCTGGACCAGTCTCCCTCTCTCCATCCCTCTGTTCATCCCTCTGTTCTCTGTCTACATCTATATTTATGGACACCTGCTCAATGTATTTCCAGAGGAGACTACGGCAGTTAGGACTAAACCCCCGCTGAAACTACAACACATCCATGGGGGCCTTCACAGCCAGTCAGCTTGTCCTGGTGTACCAATCATGCCGCCGCTTTGTGTAAGGGTTAGGTTTGGTTAGGTAAGGGTTAGGTTAAGTTATTGTTAGGTTAGGCTTAGGTAACGGTTATGGTTAGATAAAGGATAGGTTAGGGTTAGGTAACAGTTAGGGTTAGGTAAAGGTTAGGTTAGGGTTAGGTAACAGTTAGGGTTAGGTAAAGGTTAGGTTAGGGTTAGGTAACAGTTAGGGTTAGGTAAAGGTTAGGTTAGGGTTAGGTAACAGTTAGGGTTAGGTAAAGGTTAGGTTAGGGTTAGGTAAAGGTTAGGTTAGGGTTAGGTAACAGTTAGGGTTAGGTAACAGTTAGGGTTAGGGTTAGGTAACAGTTAGGGTTAGGTAAAGGTTAGGTTAGGGTTAGGTAACAGTTAGGGTTAGGTAACAGTTAGGGTTAGGTAACAGTTAGGGTTAGGTAAAGGTTAGGTTAGGGTTAGGTAACAGTTAGGGTTAGGTAAAGGTTAGGTTAGGGTTAGGTAACAGTTAGGGTTAGGTAAAGGTTAGGTTAGGGTTAGGTAACAGTTCGGGTTAGGTAACAGTTAGGGTTAGGTAATTGTTAGGTAGGGGTTAGGTGAGGTGAGGTTATTAGGTTAGGGTTAGGTATCAGTTAGGGTTAGGTAATTGTTAGGTAGGGGTTAGGTGAGGTGAGGTTATTAGGTTAGGGTTAGGTTATTGTTAGATTAGGTTAGGGTTAGGTACGGGTTAGTATGTACTGACTATGACTGTGATATGTGGTTGTCTCACCCAGCTATCTGAAGATGAATGTACTGACTATGACTGGTCCCCCCAGCTATCTGGAGATGAATGTACTGACTATGACTGTGATATGTGGTTGTCTCACCCAGCTATCTGAAGATGAATGTACTGACTATGACTGGTCCCCCCAGCTATCTGGAGATGAATGTACTGACTATGACTGTGATATGTGGTTGTCTCACCCAGCTATCTGAAGATGAATGTACTGACTATGACTGGTCCCCCCAGCTATCTGGAGATGAATATACTGACTATGACTGTGATATGTGGTTGTCTCACCCAGCTATCTGAAGATGAATGTACTGACTATGACTGGTCCCCACAGCTATCTGGAGATGAATGTACTGACAGAAATCGCTCTGGATAAGAGCGTCTGCTAAATAACTAAAATGTAGAAATGTTATTTCACTACTCTAATAGTATCATGAAATTGTGTCAGATATATGCGTAATCGAAATACACTTAATTATTTTTTTACTTACGATTTTAACCTGAGCTCTGCTGCGTAAGGGAGAGCGGCATGCTCTCTATTTCTGTAGCTACAGATTGGCCATGTAATCTCAGGGCAGACACTAACCACAAGGCCACTGTGTTGGTCTAGGCTGTAATCTCAGGGCAGACACTCTAACCACAAGGCCACTGAGTTGGTCTAGGCTGTTTAGTTTAGTATTGTGTAGTTCCTTATTCTTTTTGTTCAGTTTAGTCACATGATATATCAATTTGAAGTACCTTTGCCAATCGGTTGTGCTGCCAGACTTATTTGCCTTTTGCCTCATCCCTCTCAACCATACCATTTTTCAATTCCTCATCAATCCACAGGGATTTAACAGTTTTTACAGTCATTTTCTTAATGGGAGCTTATTATTACATGGAATAAGCAATTTCATGAATGTATCAAGTGTCTGGTTGCTCCTCCTTACACACCACAGACCAACAGCGTCTGGTTGCTCCTCATTACACACCACAGACCAGCAGCGTCTGGTTGCTCCTCATTACACACCACAGACCAGCGGTGTCTGGTTGCTCCTCATTACACACCACAGACCAGCAGCGTCTGGTTGCTCCTCAATACACACCACAGACCAGCAGCGTCTGGTTGCTCCTCATTACACACCACAGACCAGCAGCGTCTGGTTGCACCTCATTACACACCACAGACCAGCAGCGTCTGGTTGCTGCTCATTACCCTCCACAGACCAGCAGCATCTGGTTGCTCCTCATTACACACCACAGACCAACAGTGTCTGGTTGCTCCTCATTACACACCACAGACCATCAGCATCTGGTTGCTCCTCATTACACACCACAGACCAACAGTGTCTGGTTGCTCCTCATTACACACCACAGACCAGCGGTGTCTGGTTGCTCCTCATTACACACCACAGACCAGCAGCGTCTGGTTGCTCCTCATTACACACCACAGACCAGCAGCGTCTGGTTGCTCCTCATTACACACCACAGACCAACAGCGTCTGGTTGCTCCTCATTACACACCACAGACCAGCAGCGTCTAGTTGCTCCTCATTACACACCACAGACCAGCAGCGTCTGGTTGCTCCTCAATACACACCACAGACCAGCAGCGTCTGGTTGCTCCTCATTACACACCACAGAACAGCAGCGTCTGGTTGCTCCTCATTACACACCACAGACCAGCAGCGTCTGGTTGCTCCTCATTACCCTCCACAGACCAGCAGCATCTGGTTGCTCCTCATTACACACCACAGACCAACAGTGTCTGGTTGCTCCTCATTACACACCACAGACCAGCAGCATCTGGTTGCTCCTCATTACACACCACAGACCAACAGTGTCTGGTTGCTCCTCATTACACACCACAGACCAGCGGTGTCTGGTTGCTCCTCATTACACACCACAGACCAGCAGCGTCTGGTTGCTCCTCATTACACACCACAGACCAACAGCGTCTGGTTGCTCCTCATTACACACCATAGACCAACAGCGTCTGGTTGCTCCTCATTACACACCACAGACCAGCAGCGTCTAGTTGCTCCTCATTACACACCACAGACCAGCAGCGTCTGGTTGCTCCTCATTACACACCACAGACCAGCAGCGTCTGGTTGCTCCTCATTACACACCACAGACCAACAGCGTCTGGTTGCTCCTCATTACACACCACAGACCAGCAGCGTCTGGTTGCTCCTCATTACACACCACAGACCAGCAGCGTCTGGTTGCTCCTCATTACACACCACAGACCAGCAGCGTCTGGTTGCTCCTCATTACACACCACAGACCAGCAGCGTCTGGTTGCTCCTCATTACACACCACAGACCAGCAGCGTCTGGTTGCTCCTCATTACACACCACAGACCAGCAGCGTCTGGTTGCTCCTCATTAAACACCACAGACCAGCAGCGTCTGGTTGCTCCTCATTACACACCACAGACCAGCAGCGTCTGGTTGCTCCTCATTACACACCACAGACCAGCAGCGTCTGGTTGCTCCTCATTACACACCACAGACCAGCAGATATTATTTACATCATCAATTTAAGAATCACTACAAAACGTATTGTATGACCTCTTATACACATTATTAGGCCCAGCCTGACCTCTTACACACATTATTAGGCCCAGCCTGACCTCTTACACACATTATTAGGCCCAGCCTGACCTCTTACACACATTATTAGGCCCAGCCTGACCTCTTACACACATTATTAGGCCCAGCCTGACCTCTTACACACATTATTAGGCCCAGCCTGACCTCTTACACACATTATTAGGCCCAGCCTGACCTCTTACACACATTATTAGGCCCAGCCTGACCTCTTACACACATTATTAGGCCCAGCCTGACCTCTTACACACATTATTAGGCCCAGCCTGACCTCTTACACACATTATTAGGCCCAGCCTGACCTCTTACACACATTATTAGGCCCAGCCTGACCTCTTACACACATTATTAGGCCCAGCCTGACCTCTTACACACATTATTAGGCCCAGCCTGACCTCTTACACACATTATTAGGCCCAGCCTGACCTCTTACACACATTATTAGGCCCAGCCTTTGGAACTTTGGTTTTCCTAGATATGGCTACTATATTGTGATGGATTTGGATGCTGCTTTAGAGCAGATTTCTGCAGCATTAGTAAAGATGTGATCAATACATGTTAATGATTTCATTCCTGTGCTGTTTGTAACTACCCTGGTAGGTTGACTGATAACCTGAACCAGGTTGCAGGTACTGGTTAGAGTTTGAAGCTTTTTCTTGAGTGGGCAGCTTGATGAAAGTCAATATTTAAATCACCCAGAAAATATACTTCTCTGTTGATATTACATACATTATCAAGCATTTCACACATATTATCCAGATACTGACTGTTAGCACTTGGTGGTCTATAGCAGCTTCCCACCAGAATGGGAATTTAGGTGAGGCAGATGAACCTGTAGCCATATTACTTCAACAGTATTTAACATAAGATCCTCTCTAATCTTTACAGGAATGTGGTTCTGAATATCCCCCATAATTTACAAATAAATTCATTAAAAATCCTACAATGTGATTTTCTGGATTTTTTTTCTCATTTTGTCTGTCATAGTTGAAGTGTACCTATGATGAAAATTACAGGCCTCTCTCATCTTTTTAAGTGGGAGAACTTGCACAATTGGTGGCTGACTAAATACTTTTTTGCCCCACTGTACATCCACAGACTCAAATGATGTCAATTAGTCTATCAGAAGCTTCTAAAGCCATGACATAATTTTCTGGAATTTTCCAAGTTGTTCAAAGGTACAATCAACTTAGTGTATATAAACTTCTGACCCACTGGAATTGTGATACAGTGAATTATAAGGGAAATAATCTGTCTGTAAACAATTGTTGGAAAAAATTACTTGTGTCCTGCACAAAGTAGATGTCCTAAAACTAAATGTTTGTTAACAATACATTTGTGGAGTTGTAGTTAGTTTTAATGACTCCAACCTAAGTGTATGTAAACTTCCGACTTCAACTGTATCGAAGCAGCAATTGATTAGTAGGACTTCCTCAGTCCAAAATTCCCAGATTTAACACACAGTATTTCAGAAAGACAACATTCACTAAATCAAGCAATCTCATGTTGAATGAGTGGTCTGGGTCACGGAGAGAACGAAGTGCTACAAGGAAGATCATGGAAGTTCATCGTAACGTTCATTAAAAGGAATAATTCCATACTATCTGATCACCGACTCAATCACAGCGACTAAGTACTGCTTTTCTTAGGACAAAACATGGACAATAGATAATGATTATTAATGATACAACACAGATAATAGATAATGATTATTAATGATACAACACAGATAAAAGATAATGATTAATAATGATACAACACAGATAATAGATAATGATTAATAATGATACAACACAGATAATAGATAATGATTAATAATGATACAACACAGATAATAGATAATGATTATTAATGATACAACACAGATAATAGATAATGATTATTAATGATACAACACAGATAATAGATAATGATTATTAATGATACAACACAGATAAAAGATAATGATTAATAATGATACAACACAGATAATAGATAATGATTAATAATGATACAACACAGATAATAGATAATGATTAATAATGATACAACACAGATAATAGATCATGATTTATAATGATACAACACAGATAATAGATAATGATTAATAATGATACAACACAGATAATAGATAATGATTATTAATGATACAACACAGATAATAGATAATGATTAATAATGATACAACACAGATAATAGATAATGATTAATAATGATACAACACAGATAATAGATCATGATTAATAATGATACAACACAGATAATAGATAATGATTATTAATGATACAACATGGATAATAGATCATGATTAATAATGATACAACACAGATAATAGATAATGATTAATAGTGATACATCACAGACAATAGATAATGATTAATAATGATACATCACAGATAATAGATAATGATTAATAATGACCAGATAATGACCAGAACAGACGCTCTGAGAAATGAAATCCCTGCCTGGTATTACAGCTCTTTAAAATACACTTAGAGTATATGTATCGCATGCAGCACCCTATTCCCTATATAGTGCACTAATTTTGACCAGGGCCCATATGACTGGTCAAAAGCAGTGCACTACATAGGGAATAGGCTGAAATTTTGGATGCAACCCTAAACTAGCCAGAAACTCACAGCCACTGTTGAATAATTCACATATGAACCCTGAATACTGGAATATGCTGTGCTTGCTTCTTTTAATGTCTCTCTCTCTCTCTCTCTCTCTCTCTCTCTCTCTCTCCTCTCTCTCTCTCTCTCTCTCCTCTCTCTCTCGCCTCTCTCTGTCTCAACATCTTGTCTCTCTCTACCTCCCCATCTACCCCTTTCTCTCTCTCTCTACCCCCCCTCCTTCCTCTCTCTCTGTACCACTGAGCAGCAGCATCAGTCTGGGACTATCCCTCAGTCCCCCTCCTAAGACATGCCTCACAATATAGAGTAAAACGTTTAGATTTCAAACAATGTTTTCAAAATTCTTACTATCTCCGGCTCTTTGCAAAAGTGTGACGCGAAATAAAAATAGTAGCTATTTTTAATCGCGGCCATCAAAACAGTTTTTAACACGCGATTGCATTTAGAATTGTTGCGCAATGACTGGGCTTCTAAAAGTTAATGTTTCACTCCAGCTGTTTGATGAGCTGAAGCAGCAGCTCTCGTGCTACATCGATTGGTATTTCAATCAATTAATAGGCGAAAGTGCATTTTTGCAATGGGATTTTTGGGGGGCGTTGGGGGAGGACAATTGGCTGGCTGCAACTTCATCTTTCTTCTTTTCATTTATTTATATTTTGCCAAAAGCCGACTATTACCTGCTAGCAGAAACCCTGACTCTCACACTGAAGCACACACGCACGCACGCACACACGCACACACACACACACACACACACACGCACACACACACACACACACACACACACACACACACACACACACACACACACACACACACACACACACACACACACACACACACTCAGAGCTATAAACACAGGTCCATTCTGACCGGTTCACTGACATTTGCACCATATAAACCATACAACTCTCCTTCTGTGGCCTCCAACTGCTCTTAAACGCTAGCAAAACCAAATGCATACTTTTCAACTCGCCCGACTAGCATCACTACTCTGGACGGTTCTGACAGAATATGTGGACTACAAATACCTATGTGTCTGGTTAGACTGTAAACTCTCCTTCCAGACCCACATTAAGCATCTCCAATCCAAAATCAAATCTAGATTCGGCTTTCTATTTCGCAACAAAGCCTCATTCACTCACGCCGCAAAACTTACCCTCGTAAAACTGACTATCCTATCGATCCTCAACTTTCGGCGATGTCATTTACAAAATAGCCTCCAACACTCTACTCAGAAAACTGGATGTAGTCTATCACAGTGCCATCCTCTTTGTTACTAAAGCACCTTATACCACCCACCACTGCGACCTGTGTGCTCTAGTCGGCTGGCCCTCGCTACATATTCGTCGCCAGAACCACTAGCTCCAGGTCATCTATAAATCTATGCTAGGTAGAGCTCCGCCTTACCTCAGCTCACTGGTCACCATAACAACACCCACCCGTAGTACACGTTCCAGCAGGTATATCTCACTGGTCATCCCCAAAGCCAACACCTCATTTGGCCGCCTTTCCTTCCAGTTCTCTGCTGCCAGTGACTGAAACTAATTGCAAAAATTGCTGAAGCTGGAGACTTTTATTTCCCTCACCAACTTTAAACATCAACTATCTGAGCAGCTAACCGATCGCTGCAGCTGTACATAGTCCATCTATAAATAGCCCGACCAATCGACCCACCTCATCCCCATATTGTTTTTACTTACTTTTCTGCTCTTTTGCACACCAGTATTTCTACTTGCACATCACCATCTGCTCATCTATCACTCCAGTGTTAATCTGCTAAATTGTAATTACTTTGATACTATGGCCTATTTATTGCCTTACATCCTCATGCCATTTGCACACACTGTATATTGACTTTTTTTGTTTTCTATTGTACTATTGACTGTATGTTTGTTTATTCCATGTGTAACTCTGTGTTGTTGTTTCTGTCGCACTGCTTTGCTTTATCTTGGCCAGGTTGCAGTTGTAAATGAGAACTTGTTCTCAACTCGCCTACCTGGTTAAATAAAGGTGACATATTTTTTTTATTTTAAAAAGGTGATATAACAGTGGTGATTTTGACAATGAGGAATGCAGTAAACACACACACCATGAAGGGAATGTGTTCTTCTCAGAGTGTGGCCATGTCCTGTCCTGATTTAACCCCAATCTCAGATGACTTCTCAGCTACTCCTGACCGAAACGTCTGGTTGTTCCTGATTAATCGGGAATTCCTGTTCTTCTGACATAATCATTTGTTTATTCATACATCATTGACATCATTGACATTGACAAACCAATACCTAACTACACTCTGATCGCTGTCAAGGCATCCATCTCCTCCTCCATCTCCTCCCCCATCTCTTCCTCCATCTCCTCCCACATCTCCTCCTCCATCTCCTCCTACATCTCCTCCCCCATCTCCTCCCCCATCTCATCCTCGATCTCCTCCCCCATCTCCTCATCCATCTTCCTCCTCCATCTCCTCCACCATCTCCTCCTCCATCTCCTACCCCATCTCATTCTCGATCTCCTCCCCCATCTCCTCATCCAACTTCCTCCTCCATCTCCTCCCACATCTCCTCCTAGATCTCCTCCATCTCCTCCCCCATCTCCTCCTCCATCCCCTCCCCATCTCCTCCTTCATCTCCTTCTCCATCTTCTCCATCTCCTCCCCCATCTCCTCCTCCATCTCCCACATCTCCCCCCATCTCCTCCCCATCTCCTCCTCCATCTCCTCCCCCATCTCCTCCTCCATCTCCTCATCCATCTCCTCTATCTCCTCCCCCATCTCTTCCTCCATCTCTTCCTCCATCTCTTCTTACATCTCCTCCTCCATCTCCTCCCCCATCTCCTCCTCCATCTCCTCCCCCATCTCCTCCTCCATCTCCTTCCCCATCTCCTCCCCCATCTCCTCCCCCATCTCCTCCTACATCACCTCCCCCATCTCCTCCTCCATCTCCTCCTACAACTCCTCACCCATCTCCTCCTCATCTCCTCGCCATCTCCTCCCCCATCTCCTCCATCATCTCCTCCTCCATCTCCTCAATCATCTCGTCCTCCATCTCCTCCCCCATCTCCTCCATCATCTCCTCCTACATCTCCTAGCCCATCTCCTCCTCCATCTCCTCCCCCATCTCCTCCCCATCTCCTCCTCCATCTCCTCCCCCATCTCATCCCTGATCTCCTCCCCATCTCCTCATCCATCTTCCTCCTCCATCTCCTCCTCATCTCCTCCTCCATCTCCTCCCCATCTCCTCCTCCATCTCCTCCCCCATCTCCTCCTCCATCTCCTCCCGCATCTCCTCCTCCATCTCCTACTCCATCTCCTCCATCTCCTACCCCATCTCCTCCTCCATCTCCTCCTACATCTCCACCCCCATCTCCTCCTACATCTCCTTCTACATCGTCTCCTCCGTCTCCTCCACCATCTCCCACATCTCCCCCCATCTCCTCCCCATCTCCTCCTCCATCTCCTCCCCCATCTCCTCCTCCATCTACTCCCCATCTCCTCCTCCATCTCCTCCCCCATCTCCTCCTCCATCTCCTCATCCAGCTCCTCCCCATCCCCTCCTCCATCTCCTCCTCCATCTCCACACCCATCTCCTCCTCCATCTCCTTCCCCATCTCCTCCCCCATCTCCTCCCCCATCTCCTCCTCCATCTCCTCCCCATCTCCTCCTCCAACTCCTCCTACAACTCCTCACCCATCTCCTCCTTATCTCCTCCCCATCTACTCCCCCATCTCCTCCATCTCCTCCCCCATCTCCTCCATCATCTCCTCCTCCATCTCCTCGCCCATCTCCTCCTCCATCTCCTCCTACATCTCCTCCCCATCTCCTCCTCCATCTCCTTCCCCATCTCCTCCCCCATCTCCTCCCCCATCTCCTCCTCCATCTCCTCCCCATCTCCTCCTCCAACTCCTCCTACAACTCCTCACCCATCTCCTCCTTATCTCCTCCCCATCTCTTCCCCCATCTCCTCCATCATCTCCTCCCTCTCTCCTCCCCCATATCCTCCATCATCTCCTCCTCCATCTCCTCCTACATCGCCTCCCCCATCTCCTCCTACATCTCCTCCCCCATCTCCTCCATCTCCTCCATCTCCTCCCCCATCTCCTCCCCCATCTCCTCCCCTATCTCCTCCTCCATCTCCTCCTCCATCTCCTCACCCTTCTCCTCACCCGTCTCCTCCTCCGTCTCCTCCATCCCCTCCTCCATCTCCTCCTCCATCTCCTCCCCCATCTCCTCCTCCATCTCGTCCCCCATCTCCTCCTCCATCTCCTCCTCCATCTCCTCCCCCGTCTCCTCCTACGTCCAGCATGGAAGAAATTTGATGAACTGACTTGTTGGAAAGGTGGCATCCTATGATGGTGCCATGTTGAAAGTCACTGATCTCTTCAGTAAGGCCATTCTACTGCCTAAATTCTAAAGTGTCTAGACAAATAGACAGCAGAACTAATGGAGTCTGTTCAGGGAAAATTCTGGTTCCTTCTAGTGTATAACTAAGACCTGGAGGTTTAAACTCTGGGCCCTTCTAGTGTTTAACTAGGACCTGTTTTTTTTCAGTGGGTAAGTCTGTAACTTACTGTTGAGTGGCTAACAGTAGCTAGTAGCTTCAGCGCTCAGTGGGTAAGTCTGTAACTTATTGTTCATTGGGGGGGTTTGGGAAGAGAGGGATGGAAACACAAGAGTTAGCTGTCAGAGTCTGAAGTAAATGTTAAGTCATTGGGACTGTCTGGGATTGTCTGCTGCCTGTGGCTCTTGATGCCTTCTGTCCTGCAGCTGTGAATGTAAAAACAAAACCTTTCTCTCTTCACCGCTGGATGTGAGCTACAACTGCTACTTAGATGTCCAAATGAGTAGAAAAGTCATAACATTGTACTTGTCAAATATGTAACTTCTTTGTAAATACATTGTTATAAGATAGAATTTAATAGAATGTAATGTAATATTGTGGTCAAGGACAAGTTAATTTGAGATTTCACCATAGGATTTTATCAACCATGAGATTATAATATTTTTCAATCAGGGCGGTCCATTCATAATGACTTGTCTTCTCAGGTCGGGTGGGTGAGAGAGAGAGAGGGGAGGGAGGTTGAGAGAGAGAGGGGAGGGAGGGGGTGAGAGAAAGGGGAGGGAGGGGGTGTGAGAGAGGGGAGGGAGGGGGTGTGAGAGATAGAGGGGGTGAGAGAGAGAGGGGAGGGAGGGGGTGAGAGAGAGGGGAGGGAGGGGGTGAGAGACAGAGGGGAGGGAGGGGGTGAGTGAGATGGGAGGGACGGTGAGAGATAGAGGGGAGGGAGGGGGTGAGAGAGAGGGAAGGGAGGGGGTGAGAGAAAGAGAGGAGGGAGGGGGTGAGTGAGAGGGGAGGGAAGGGGTGAGAGAGAGGGGAGGGAGGGGTGAGAGAGAGGGGAGGGAGGGGGTGTGAGAGAGGGGAGGGAGGGGGTGTGAGAGAGAGGGGAGGGAGGGGGTGAGAGAGAGGGGAGGGAGGGGGTGAGAGACAGAGGGGAGGGAGGGGGTGAGTGAGTGAGAGGGGAGGGACGGTGAGAGATAGAGGGGAGGGAGGGGGTGAGAGAGAGGGGAGGGAGGGGGTGAGAGAGAGGGAAGGGAGGGGGTGAGAGAGGGGAGGGAGGGGTGTGAGAGAGGGGAGGGAGGGGGTGTGAGAGAGAGGGGAAAGAGGGGGTGAGAGAGAGAGGGGAGAGAGGGGGTGAGAGATAGAGGGGAGGGAGGGGGTGAGAGAGGGGAGGCAGGGGGTGAGAGACAGAGGGGAGGGAGGGGGTGAGAGAGGGGAGGCAGGGGGTGAGAGACAGAGGGGAGGGAGGGGGTGAGAGAGGGGAGGCAGGGGGTGAGAGACAGAGGGAGGGAGGGGGTGAGAGAGAGGGGGAGGGAGGGGTGAGAGAGAGAGGGGAGTGAGGGGGTGAGAGAGGGGAGGCAGGGGGTGAGAGAGGGGAGTGAGGGGGTGAGAGACAGAGGGAGGGGGTGAGAGAGGGGAGGGGGGGTGAGAGAGGGGAGTGAGGGGGTGAGAGACAGAGGGAGGGAGGGGGTGAGAGAGAGAGGGAGGGGGGGGGGTGAGAGAGGGGGGGAGGGAGGGGTGAGAGATAGAGGGGAGTGAGGGATGAGAGAGGGGAGGGAGGGGGTGAGAGAGGGGAGTAAGGGGGTGAGAGAGACGCGGGAGGGAAGAGAGGGAAAGTGGCAGATCTTTTAAAGAGGAAGACTGCGTCAATTACCCCTTGTCCTTTGTTTCTAATCTCATTATTATAGGTATATTGCAATCTGAAAGGCATGTATGTGAATGTTTAGAAGGGACAATCTTAGCTAATTGTATTGTTATGGTCCAGTGTCCAGCCTAACCAATCATGGATGGTACATTGGCATGGAATAATAGTCTCTGTGCAAGAGGTTGCCCGAAATGTTTCTCTACGCAATTATGCAAATTATGCATTCGGAGATCCCAAGAGACTTCTCCAGTTTCCCCGGAATCCGAACAGGTTGAATTAAGTATCAGTCACATATTTCAGGCCATTTTGTGGGCTATTCGAGTGGCGAGAGACATAGAGGGAACATGATGTCCGAAACACTTTCCACTCCGCTCCGCTGTGCGCTGCGTCTTTAACTGTTCCCCAACTCCTCCTTCTCCTTCAGTGACATGCCCTCCGGTCTGCATACTCCTTTTACTTCGGTCTGCCTCTCATAGCGGTTACTGGAAATGACACACGGGAGGCGGTCGAAAGGCAAATGTCCAAAAATAATGTGCTGTAGTTATGATTCACCTGGAAGCCACATTTTGATCAGATTTATAAAACCAGACAACACTTAGCCTATATGGTCTTTTCAGTAATGGGACGCAGTATCAAACGGTCTGAGAGAATATCGTTAATGTGTTGCAGCCTGGTGGTGTGTTGATTCCGTCTACCAGCCCGGGTGAGCTGCTGCTGTATCGTGGGACGACCGGGATCAGAGCGGACGGACGTGGTTCTGTCCATATCCACACGAGTAGAAGTTTAGCGCCGTGATTTTATTTTTTTGGCCCGCGTGTTAGTGCAAAGAGCCGCATCTATATTTCCCTAATGAAAATTACTCTTTGGAAGGGTTCCCGGGTCGTGACAGAGATGATGTCGAGTAAAAGTGTGGAATGGCTTCAAGAGGAACTTGAGTCCGGGCTCGGGGTGAGCTCGCTACTGCTGCTGGACTGCCGATCGCACGAGCTCTACGAATCATCACACATAGAGTCGGCCATCAATCTGGCGATTCCCGGTTTGATGCTGCGGAGACTAAAGAAGGGGAATCTACCGATCCGGTCCATCATTCCCAACAACGAGGATAAGGAGAAATTCGTGAAGCGGTGCAAAACGGACATGATTCTTCTCTACGACGAGGCCACTACGGACTGGCAGGAGACCGGGCTGGTGAGCTCTGTCCTCGGCTTGCTACTGCAAAAGCTCCGGGATGACGGCTCCAAGGCTTTTTACCTGGAAGGTGAGAGTTAGCTTCTTTGCTCTTTAATTGTGATATTTCCGTATTCTATTCTACACTCTTGGAAAAAAGGTGCAGTCTAGAACAAAATTATTTTTCGTTATTCCCAAAGGATAACCCTTTAGGAGAATCCTTTTTGGTTCCAGATAAATCCCCTTTGGGTTCCATGTTGAACCTTTTTTAAAGAGGGTTCTACATGGAACGAAAAAGTGTTCTCCTATGGGGACAGCCAAATAACCCTTTTATAACCCTTTATGTTCTAAGAGCGTATATTATATTCTGTTCTAGACTACCTGTTAGCCTACGAATCCACTATAGCCCAAACTATGTTCTATTCCTCAGCCTGGTCTCATAGACTAGACGTAACATACTAAATTCAGTGTCTGGATTTACATTTCCTATGATATATTATGTTTGGTATGGTTACATAAGACAAGAGATTGCTAAAGGCAAAAATGAAAGGAGGGTGGTTGGTCGGGCAGATAACGTCTAGCAATCCAAAGGTTGTGTGTTCTAATCTCATCACATGCAATATTAGCTACTTTGCAACTTCTTAGCGTGTTAGCTAACCTTTCTCCTAACTCTAACCTTTAACCCTTTTAGTTAACCCTTTAACCTTTTAACCTAATTCCTAACCTTTGTCTTAATTAACCAGGGATGCAAACTAGTCAACTTTCAGTGAAATTCGCCATTTTGAATCCAAAATAGGTGACCTGCGTGATTTGTGTAGATCCAATGATAACACTTTTGGGGTAGGGGGCGGAGCAATACTGGCTGTGTCCAAGGCTCAGCCAATCGTTCACATAACAACAGAATGCAGCGCAGCTGAAGAAAGAAGAGGCAACCAACTGACTAGTTACAGCATCAGCGAGCCTCTGGAAAGGCAGCTTGTCAGTTACAGCAGCGCGTCCCCTGAACGATAACGACGAGGTAACGGTAGAGGAGAAGCCTGACCACGGAGACCGGGGTGAGAAGGTGATGATGCGTACTTCATGAGCTGTAACCGAAAAACAACTGACATTTGGAAAGTTTGAGGTGAGGAGAAAGTGTGGTGGAACGAGTATTTTAAGTATCTTGCTAGCTGAATCGAATTCTCCGCTAGCTAGCCAGAGAAATGTTGAGCAACATTAGCCAACTTTACTAATCAAATAATTGAGTTTATGGTGTGAAAATTAGCTTGCTAATAAAGTCCGACAGCTAATGTTAGCTAGCTAACGTTACAACATGAAATGAGCAAACATTAGTAACCTAACTAATTTGCCAAAGTATTAACTGGTAAATGACTCCTTGCCGTTCCTCAAGTTATAACGCGTTAATTGCATACTAAACCCCAGCAATCTGTGTGAAAATAAGAATTTGTTCTTAACTGCCTAGTTAAATAAAGGTAGAAAAAATAAAATAATGTTAACTAGTTAACGAACTAACTACTATCTGTGAACTAATGTTTTCCCTCTACACTATGTGGTTAATTTTCAGAGTGAGAGAATTAGGTGAAAATTAGGCGTTGCTTGTTAAACAAGTGTAGCTGGAGCCTCGCCTGGTTTAAGCTGGATGCCTCTATAGAGGTGAAAGGAACAACACACACGTTCCCTCTTTCTCACTTCTTCAATACAGTGGATAAAAGGGTTGCCAGGTGTTACTCTCTGCCTGAAAGAGATCAATTATGCCAACAAAGGGTCTCATGCTCTGCTGGCACGTTGTAGAACACATGTCCACAGGCAGAAAGTGTACAATGTATTAATGTGTAGCCCAAAGATATTGCTTTAGTTGTGTTGAACTTGACAGTAACACGTGTGTGTGTGTGTGTGTGTGTGTGTGTGTGTGTGTGTGTGTGCGAGGGGGAGATTATAATTATTTTTTTACTCAGTGAATATCATTTTTTGCACACATGTAGCCTTGTGCACCTGATCGATGTCTACTATAGTGGCCACTATAATAGGGCAACAATAGAAAGCCTGTTTGTTTCATTATATTTCTACTTTAAGATGTTTTTTTTCCCCCCCAAGTGCAATATTTAGATGTGTGTGGTCACAAGCGTTTTATTATAAAGGCTGTCATGGTAACTGCAATATTAGTGTATTGTATTTTCTCAAGACTTGTGTCATTTGCAGTAAAGTTTAGGCAACAAATAACATTGGATTGTTTTCTTTACATGTTTTAGCTGTGAATTCCGTTCACATTAACCACTTTTTATTTCACACACAGAGACTGATCATGTAGATGATATTCTGTGTTTAATTAGTTAAAACCTGCATTTCCCCCTAGCAGGGATTTACATGTTTTAGCTGTGAGTTCGGTTTACATTAACCACTTTTTATTTCACACACAGTGACTGATCATGTAGATGATATTCTGTGTTTAATTAGTTAAAACCTGCATTTCCCCCTAGCAGGGATTTACATGTTTTAGCTGTGAGTTCGGTTCACATTAACCACTTTATATTTCACACACAGAGACTGATCATGTAGATGATATTCTGTGTTTAATTAGTTAAAACCTGCATTTCCCCCTAGCAGGGATTTATTGTATGTTTCAGTGCAACAAAAAAGTGTCACCTTTCTGGGCCCTCAGCAGTTGGCATCCCTGCCAAACACCTAGACTAGCTAACGTTAGCAACAACTAATTGGAATTCGCAACATATCATACGTTCTCCAAATCCGTAACATATTGTACGAGTTGCAATTCGTAACATACTGTATCATATGAATTGTAATTGGTAACATATCATACTAAATGGAGTGTCACGTAATTTACGTACAGAATAATACGAAATGCTGTGAAACCAGGTTGCAGCCATTCCTAAGGGGCGGTAGGTATAGCCTAGTGGTTAGAGCGTTGGAATCCCCGAGCAGACGAGGTACGAAAATCTGCCGTTCTGCCATTGAACAAGGCAGTTAATCCACTGTTCCTAGGCCGTTCTGCCATTGAACAAGGCAGTTAACCCACTGTTCCTAGGCCGTTCTGCCATTGAACAAGGCAGTTAACCCACCGTTCCTAGGCCGTTCTGCCATTGAACAAGGCAGTTAACCCACTGTTCCTAGGCCGTTCTGCCATTGAACAAGGCAGTTAACCCACCGTTCCTAGGCCGTTCTGCCATTGAACAAGGCAGTTAACCCACTGTTCCTAGGCCTTTCTGCCATTGAATAAGGCAGTTAACCCACCGTTCCTAGGCCGTTCTGCCATTGAACAAGGCAGTTAACCCACTGTTCCTAGGTCGTTCTGCCATTGAACAAGGCAGTTAACCCACCGTTCCTAGGCCGTTCTGCCCCTGAACAAGGCAGTTAACCCACCGTTCCTAGGCCGTCATTGTAAATAAGAATCTGTTCTTAACTGACTTGACTAGTTAAATAAAGATACTAATTGTTCTTAACTGACTAGTTAAATAAAGATACTAAAGTTACCACTGGATTACAGCCCAAGTTATATAGTCACTAGATCAATTACTAATTATCTATTTGTTTCCCTTTCAACAAGTTACACTATTCTTTTCCATTCTAGTCTGTATCATATTAAAGTTGTAAAATAATTGTTGTCTGAATGAAAAGTCAATGGATGGCAGCCATGTTTCCTATGCCATAATATACAGTATTCGGATATTTAAAAAAAATACTGCTCTTTATTTTCTCAAACGCTTCAAAACAAACCAGTTATATGTTGGTTTAGTTTTTGTACTGTCTAGGGTTTTTGTATATCTATGGGGTTTTGGTATTGTCTAGGTGTTTTTGTACTGTCTAGGGTTTTTGTATATCTATGGGGTTTTGGTTTGTCCAGGTGTTTTTTTATCCTGTCTAGGGTTTTTGTATATCTATGGGGTTTTTGTTTGTCTAGGTGTTTTAATCTGTCTAGGGTTTTTGTATATCTATGGGTTTTTTGTATATCTAAGGGGTTTTGGTATTGTCTAGGTTTTTTTTTTACCCTGTCTAGGGTTTTTGTATATCTATGGGGTTTGGTTTGTCTAGGTATATGTAGGTCTATGGTGGCCTGATTGGAATCAATCTGTAGGCAGTGGTGGGAATGATCCAAATCTTCTTCTATTGTCTTAATAGTGGCTTATTTCTTACTCTGTCACAGTAGTAAGAATCACAATGGTTCAAGCCCTTTAACTTTCGACTGTTAGACCAATCTAATGGAGTAAACATGTTATATGTGTCACGCCCTGACCTTAGTTATCTTTGTTTTCTTTATTATTTTGGGTAGGTCAGGGTCTGACATGGGGTGGTTGGTTTAGTTTTAGTCCTGTCTAGGTGTTTTTGTCCTGTCTACGGTTTTTTGTATATCTATGGGGTTTTAGTAGGTCTAGGTATATGTAGGTCTATGGTGGCCTGAATTGGTTCCCAATCAGAGACAGCTGTTTATCGTGGTCTCTGATTGGGGATCCTATTTAGGTTGCCATTTTCCATGTTGGTTTGGTGGGTTATTGTCTATGTGTAGTTGTCTGGCAGCACTCGTCTTATTAGTGTCACGGTCATTTTGTGTAGTTTGTTCAGTGTTTTATTCTTCATTTAAAGAAGTATGTATTCATCTCACGCTGCGCCTTGGTCTCATCGTTATGACGAACGTGACAATATTAATTATTTAAGGGTTTTGGAAAGAATGTGGAATGAACCAAATATGTTTTCAATTAACGGTCTAAAATGGTTCAGGAAAGTACTTTCATTTCATAAATACATAGGGCCTCGTCTCCGAGTTGGGATGTAGGTCTAACTTAAAGGATTCTGATGAGCCACACCCATTGCTGACAGGTCTATAAAATCCAGCACACAGCCGTGCAATCTCCATGGACAAACATTGGCAGTAGAATGGCCTTCCTGAAGAGCTCAGTGACTTTCAATGTGGCACTGTCAAAGGATGCCACCGTTCCAACACGTCAGCATGTACAATTTCTGCCTTGCTAGAGCTTCCCCGGTCGACTGTAAGGGCTGTTATTGTGAAGTGGAAACTTCTAGGAGCAACAACGGCGCAACCGCGAAGTGGTAGGCCACAGAAGCTCACCCCCGAGTGCTGAAGCGCGTAAAAATTGTCTGTCCTCTGTTGCAACACTCACTACTGAGTTCCAAACTGCCTCTGGAAGCAACGTCAGTTAACTAACTGTTTGTTGGGAGCTTAATGAAATGAGTTTCCATGGCCGAGCAGTCGCACACAAGCCTAAAATCACCATGGGCCATGCCAAGCGTCGGCTGAAGGGGTGTAAAGCCCGCCGCCATTGGACTCTGGAGCAGTAGATATGCATTCTTTGGAGTGATGAATCACGCGTCACCATCTGGCAGTCCGATGGACAAATCTGGGTTTTGGTGGATGCCAGGAGAACACTACCTGCCCCAATGCATAGTGCCAACTGTAAGTTTGGTGGAGGAGGAATAATTGTTTGGGGCTGTTTTTCATGGTTCGGGCTAAAGCCTTCCCAGAAGAGTGGAGGCTGTTATAGCAGCAATGGGGGGACCAACTCCATATTAAAGCCTTCCCAGAAGAGTGGAGGCTGTTATAGCAGCAATGGGGGGACCAACTCCATATTAAAGCCTTCCCAGAAGAGTGGAGGCTGTTATAGCAGCAATGTTCCTACATCTAGTGGAAAGCCTTCCCAGAAGAGTGGAGGCTGTTATAGCAGCAAAGGGGGGGACCAACCCCATATTAATGCCTATGATTCCATCGGCAGGTGCCCACATTCTTTTGGTTATGTAGACAGCACACAGTGTAGAAGTAGTTCCATATCTTGGCCCCGTTTCCCAGGGCGATGGAATGTAGGCTCATTGGTGTTTATAACGATGCTTCTTTCGTACGACGACCGAATATGTAACATGCGTTTCTCAAAACACCGTTCAGAAAGAACATTCGCCAAAGCTGTATCGTTGAGGCACGTTGTTTTAATACTGATAGAATCTATAGAAAGACAGCTCTGCTCTCGGATCAGTTTTCTCCATTTAAATCTTACCGTAACATTATAATTATTCCACAATACTGACGACGGATCAGTTCCTAGAAAGATATTATCACGTATGATTGCACATATTCATGCGGCTTATTCTAATGCTTACCCTATAATAATGAAACGAAAATCTAAATTTGGCACATTATTGCGCACGTTAGGCTAAATTTCATAAAATATATTGAGACAAATTACAGACAGTAGCCTACAAGTAGCAATGTAGAACTCAATTGATTTAACATGCAATGTAATTCAATATGATTTAAATGTACAGGCCTATAGCCTACTGTATTTACATGTTAATGCTTTCATCTCAGGTCTATTCATTTGAAGCATCCTTTTTATACGTCGCTTGTTTGTATTAATTGCAAAGACTTGGGCAACTTTCAATTGGTAGTCAACTTTGTTCTAAAGTTATGTCGGTCATAGCGGATAAACCGTGTGATTCCACGTTTAGCGGTGATGTTCCGTGTATTAAGTGACGCGCGGCGGAGAAAAGGCATTTTAACGATACATTTAGCTGTTCTACCAGCGGTCTGACGCGGGCGTTAGATTACGAGCGTTTTCAAGTGCAACGTTAATAACCAGGCTTTTTTGGAAACAGCTCGGAGATGTAACGATGCACCTACGAACTTTCTAACGATTAACTTAGCCTTAAGATGTTTTTGGGGAACCGGGCCCAGAACCGGGCCTATGAAATGTTGAAGGAGTGGAAACATGGGATGTACAGTAATCACAGAGATGGGTTTATTATTGTGTTATAGGGTTTAATGTGCTAACGTATCAGTATACATTTATTTGACCGTCATGTTTCCGTTTCCTGTCTAGCACATATAAATAGTATCTGGTTGTTCTTGGAGTTTATTTTGCCATTTTGAATTGATAAATGCTGTTCACACCTTTCGGTCAGTATTCTGGTAGATCTCTGTTCATGCTGTCATTTATCACACACACAGACGATATTCCAATTTGCACATTGGACAATAAAGCTATAATCTATTCTAATTTCTCTGTATTGTATTTATAGAATCGCTGGAATGACGTGTCACAGAACCTTTCTCATATTGTGATTCTGACCCATCTGTGTTCCTGTTCTTTCCAGCAGTTCTCTTCTGTTCTATTTGATTCTATTTGATTTGATTCTATTCTAAAATGTCTCTTTTGTTCTTTCCAGCAGTTCTCTTCTGTTCTATTTGATTCTATTTGATTTGATTCTATTCTAAAATGTCTCTTTTGTTCTTTCCAGCAGTTCTCTTCTGTTTTATTTGATTATATTCTAAAACGTCTCCGTTGTTGTTTCCAGGTGGATTCAACAAGTTCCAGACAGACTACCCAGAACACTGTGAGATCAACCTTGACTGTTCCTGCCCCAGCAGTTCCCCGCCTGCGTCTGTCCTGGGGCTGGGGGGGCTGAGGATCAACTCTGACTGTTCTGATGGGGAGTCATCGGACAGAGAACCGGGCAGCGCCACCGAGTCCGAGGGCAGCCCTCTCCCCAACAACCAGCCTGCCTTCCCGGTCCAGATCTTACCGTACCTCTACCTGGGCTGTGCCAAAGACTCCACCAATTTGGACATCCTGGGGAAGTATAATATTAAGTACATCCTGAACGTCACGCCCAACCTGCCCAACATGTTTGAACACGACGGAGACTTCAAGTACAAACAGATCCCCATCTCCGATCACTGGAGCCAAAACCTCTCGCAGTTTTTCCCAGAGGCCATTTCTTTCATTGGTGAGTTGTGGCAGTAGCCTGCTCATTTGAATGTTGTTCAATCACAGATCAGTTGGAGTTCAGAGTCTTTTCATTCTTGTCTCGTGTTGTAATGTTCGTTTGCGTAATGTTTCATGAACGCAGGTCATAGTTGATTCATTTGAAAAATTGTTTCCTCAGCTCATCCCACCAACATTCAGGTTATATAACTATAAAACTAAATCAGGCAGCGATAGATTCATTAAGTCGTTGGCTGAGTCAAACAAGCTGTCTTATTGCTTAAAACATAGATTTACAAGCAGAATAACAAAGCTTATAACTCAACATATATAGTACAGACGTATGAGTCAGCAACTTAAGCTAACAAGCCTCAGATGCATCATCCTTTAAGAAACAACTCTGATTGATCTCTTCCGAGCGGTTTGTGGTATTTCCTGCTACACGCCTCATTTCACACCATGAACGCTATGAGTCATGACTTGATCTGAGTCGCTCTAGCGTTGGAGGGATTATATCGTCAAATCACAGTGTGGGCCTTTAATTAACTCATCAAAAGTTGGCCAACAGGTTTCTAGCACAACTCATTATACAACAGAAGGGAATCTGTGAATGAAGTAGACCAGGTCATTTAGAGAAGCACTGTGAATGAAGTAGGCCAGGTCATTTAGAGAAGCACTGTGAATGAAGTAGACCAGGTCATTTAGAGAAGCACTGTGAATGAGGTAGGCCAGGTCATTTAGAGAACCACTGTGAATGAAGTAGACCAGGTCATTTAGAGAAGCACTGTGAATGAAGTAGGCCAGGTCATTTAGAGAAGCACTGTGAATGAAGTAGGCCAGGTCATTTAGAGAAGCACTGTGAATGAAGTAGGCCAGATCATTTAGAGAAGCACTGTGAATGAGGTAGGCCAGGTCATTTAGAGAACCACTGTGAATGAAGTAGACCAGGTCATTTAGAGAAGCACTGTGAATGAAGTAGGCCAGGTCATTTAGAGAACCACTGTGAATGAAGTAGGCCAGGTCATTTAGAGAAGCACTGTGAATGAAGTAGGCCAGGTCGTTTAGAGAAGCACTGTGAATGAAGTAGGCCAGGTCGTTTAGAGAACCACTGTGAATGAAGTAGGCCAGGTCATTTAGAGAACCACTGTGAATGAAGTAGACCAGGTCATTTAGAGAAGCACTGTGAATGAAGTAGGCCAGGTCATTTAGAGAAGCACTGTGAATGAAGTAGGCCAGGTCGTTTAGAGAAGCACTGTGAATGAAGTAGGCCAGGTCATTTAGAGAAGCACTGTGAATGAAGTAGACCAGGTCATTTAGAGAAGCACTGTGAATGAAGTAGGCCAGGTCATTTAGAGAAGCACTGTGAATGAAGTAGGCCAGGTCGTTTAGAGAAGCACTGTGAATGAAGTAGGCCAGGTCGTTTAGAGAAGCACTGTGAATGAAGTAGGCCAGGTCATTTAGAGAACCACTGTGAATGAAGTAGGCCAGGTCATTTAGAGAAGCACTGTGAATGAAGTAGGCCAGGTCGTTTAGAGAAGCACTGTGAATGAAGTAGGCCAGGTCGTTTAGAGAAGCACTGTGAATGAAGTAGGCCAGGTCATTTAGAGAACCACTGTGAATGAAGTAGGCCAGGTCATTTAGAGAAGCACTGTGAATGAGGTAGGCCAGGTAATTTAGAGAACCACTGTGAATGAAGTAGGCCAGGTCATTTAGAGAACCACTGTGAATGAAGTAGACCAGGTCATTTAGAGAACCACTGTGAATGAAGTAGACCAGGTCATTTAGAGAACCACTGTGAATGAAGTAGACCAGGTCATTTAGAGAACCACTGTGAATGAAGTAGACCAGGTCATTTAGAGAAGCACTGTGAATGAAGTAGGCCAGGTCATTTAGAGAAGCACTGTGAATGAAGTAGGCCAGGTCATTTAGAGAACCACTGTGAATGAAGTAGGCCAGGTCATTTTGACCAGCACTGTGAATGAAGTAGGCCAGGTCATTTAGAGAAGCACTGTGAATGAGGTAGGCCAGGTCATTTAGAGAACCACTGTGAATGAAGTAGACCAGGTCATTTTGACCAGCACTGTGAATGAGGTAGGCCAGGTCATTTAGAGAAGCTCTGTGAATGAGGTAGGCCAGGTCATTTAGAGAACCACTGTTAATGAAGTAGACCAGGTCATTTTGACCAGCACTGTGAATGAGGTAGGCCAGGTCATTTAGAGAAGCACTGTGAATGAAGTAGGCCAGGTCATTTAGAGAACCACTGTGAATGAAGTAGGCCAGGTCATTTAGAGAAGCACTGTGAATGAAGTAGGCCAGGTCATTTAGAGAACCACTGTGAATGAAGTAGGCCAGGTCATTTAGAGAACCACTGTGAATGAAGTAGGCCAGGTCATTTAGAGAACCACTGTGAATGAAGTAGGCCAGGTCATTTAGAGAAGCACTGTGAATGAAGTAGGCCAGGTCATTTAGAGAAGCACTGTGAATGAAGTAGGCCAGGTCATTTAGAGAAGCACTGTGAATGAAGTAGGCCAGGTCATTTAGAGAAGCACTGTGAATGAAGTAGGCCAGGTCATTTAGAGAAGCACTGTGAATTAAGTAGGCCAGGTCATTTAGAGAACCACTGTGAATGAAGTAGGCCAGGTCATTTAGAGAACCACTGTGAATGAAGTAGGCCAGGTCATTTAGAGAAGCACTGTGAATGAAGTAGGCCAGGTCATTTAGAGAAGCACTGTGAATGAAGTAGGCCAGGTCATTTAGAGAACCACTGTGAATGAAGTAGGCCAGGTCATTTAGAGAACCACTGTGAATGAAGTAGGCCAGGTCATTTAGAGAAGCACTGTGAATGAAGTAGGCCAGGTCATTTAGAGAACCACTGTGAATGAAGTAGGCCAGGTCATTTAGAGAAGCACTGTGAATGAAGTAGGCCAGGTCATTTAGAGAAGCACTGTGAATGAAGTAGGCCAGGTCATTTAGAGAAGCACTGTGAATGAAGTAGGCCAGGTCATTTAGAGAAGCACTGTGAATGAAGTAGGCCAGGTCATTTAGAGAACCACTGTGAATGAAGTAGGCCAGGTCATTTAGAGAACCACTGTGAATGAAGTAGGCCAGGTCATTTAGAGAACCACTGTGAATGAAGTAGGCCAGGTCATTTAGAGAAGCACTGTGAATGAAGTAGGCCAGGTCATTTAGAGAAGCACTGTGAATGAAGTAGGCCAGGTAATTTAGAGAAGCACTGTGAATGAAGAAGGCCAGGTCATTTAGAGAACCACTGTGAATGAAGTAGGCCAGGTCATTTAGAGAAGCACTGTGAATGAGGTAGGCCAGGTCATTTAGAGAACCACTGTGAATGAAGTAGGCCAGGTCATTTAGAGAACCATTGGGAATTAAGTAGGACAGGTCATCTAGAGAACCACTGTGAATGAAGTAGGCCAGGTCATTTAGAGAAGCACTGTGAATGAAGTAGGCCAGGTCATTTAGAGAACCATTGGGAATTAAGTAGGACAGGTCATTTAGAGAAGCACTGTGAATGAGGTAGGCCAGGTCATTTAGAGAAGCACTGTGAATGAAGTAGGCCAGGTCATTTAGAGAAGCACTGTGAATGAAGTAGGCCAGGTCATTTAGAGAAGCACTGTGAATGAAGTAGGCCAGGTCATTTAGAGAAGCACTGTGAATGAAGTAGGCCAGGTCATTTAGAGAAGCACTGTGAATGAAGTAGGCCAGGTCATTTAGAGAAGCACTGTGAATGAAGTAGGCCAGGTCATTTAGAGAAGCACTGTGAATGAAGTAGGCCAGGTCATTTAGAGAAGCACTGTGAATGAAGTAGGCCAGGTCATTTAGAGAAGCACTGTGAATGAAGTAGGCCAGGTCATTTAGAGAAGCACTGTGAATGAAGTAGGACAGGTCATCTTGAACACTGTGAAGACTGAAGAATGAAGGATAGACTTACTTGTTGACCACACCTCCCACCCACCACCGCCCTCGCATGTGCGAGCATGCAAAATTAACACAAACGTTATTCTATTCGATTTGAAAAAACATAAAAATACACCTTATGGAACAGCAGGATTATGAAGCAACACAAACATAGACACATGCATACCAACACACAATAACATACGTACTATACAGACATGGATTTTGTGTTATAGATATGTGGTAGTAGAGTAGAGGCCTGAAGGCACACACTTAGTCAGTTAGGAATGTAATGTTATTGATCTGCCTTAATTTTGCTGGATCCCAGGAAGAGTAGCTGCTGCCTTGACAGGAACTAATGGGGATCCATAATAAACCCCAGGAAGAGTAGCTGCTGCCTTGGCAGGAACTAATGGGGATCCATAATAAACCCCAGGAAGAGTAGCTGCTGCCTTGGCAGGAACTAATGGGGATCCATAATAAACCCCAGGAAGAGTAGCTGCTGCCTTGGCAGGAACTAATGGGGATCCATAATAAACCCCCTGGTCTAAAGTAGTGTACTATATAGGGAATAGGGCTCTGGTCTAAAGTAGTGCCCTATATAAGGAATAGGGCTCTGGTCTATACTAGTGCCCTATATAGGGAATAGGGCTCTGGTCTATGTTAGTACCGCTATATAGGGAATAGGGTCTGGTATAAAGTAATGCACTATTTAGGGAATAGGGCTCTGGTCTAAAGTAGTAAAATAATTATAACAGAGAGGTTTGTTTTGTCATATTTACTTAGGACTATTTCAGTATTTCAGACCAGACTATTTGACAATAGTTTCAGTATTTCAGACCAGACTATTTGACAATAGTTTCAGTATTTCAGACCAGACTATTTGTGGTTAGTTTCAGTATTTAATTAATCACCCTACTACTAGACGAATAACCAGGGTATTCCCCTCATCAGCTTCATGGGAATGTGGAGTTTTGGTTTGGCTCTGGAATTTATCCTGAGCCGTGTTTCTTTTGAAAGTGCCACAGTTAAGAAACCCACTATGACATGTGAAAGGTTTCGAGTCAGAGTTTGAGGGTCTTGGTCAATCGCAGGAATGTGTGGTAGCAGGGATTGCTGCTCCACTTTTAGGGAAATATGTAAAGCTACTGTAGTTAGTTAGGGCCTGTTAATTAGTTACTTTGGGCCTGTTAGTTGCTTTGGACCTGTTAGTTACTTTGGGCCTGTTAGTTACTTTAGAACTGTTAGTTACTTTGGACCTGTTAGTTACTTTGGACCTGTTAGTTACTTTGGACCTGTTAGTTGCTTTGGGCCTGTTATTTGCTTTGGGCCTGTTAGTTACTTTGGGCCTGTTAGTTACTTTAGAACTGTTAGTTACTTTGGACCTGTTAGTTACTTTGGACCTGTTAGTTGCTTTGGGCCTGTTAGTTGCTTTGGGCCTGTTAGTTGCTTTGGGCCTGTTAGTTGCTTTGGGCCTGTTAGTTACTTTGGGCCTGTTAGTTACTTCGGGCCTGTTAGTTGCTTTGGACCTGTTAGTTGCTTTGTGCCTGTTAGTTAGTTACTTTGGGCCTGTTAGTTAGTTAGGGCCTGTTAGTTAGTTAGGGACAGTTAGTTAGTTAGGGCCTGTTAGTTAGTTAGGACCTGTTATTTATTTAGGGCCTATTAGTTAGTTAGGACCTGTTTGTTCGTTAGGGGCCTGTTAGTTAGTTAGGGCCTGTTTGTTAGTTAGTTAGTTAGTTAGTTAGGGACAGTTAGTTAGGGCCTCAAATCAAATGTATTTGTCACATACACATGGTTAGCAGATGTTAATGCGAGTGTAGCGAAATGCTTGTGCTTCTAGTTCCGACCATTCAGTAATATCTAACAAGTAATCTAACAATTTCACAGCAACTACCTTATACACACAAGTGTAAAGGAATTAATACGAATATGTACATACAAATATATGAATGAGCGATGGCCGAACGGCATAGGAAAGATGCAGTAGATTGTATCGAGTACAGTTTATACATATGAGATGAGTAATGTAGGGTATGTAAACAAAGTGGCATAGTTTAAAGTGGCTAGTGATACATCTTCTCTACATGGGGATGGCCTTATATGCGTCACGGAAGTTAGAATAACAGTGGTCTAGGGTTATGCCAGCCCTGGTAGCACAATCAATATGCTGATAGAATTTGGGGAGCCTTGTTTTCAGATTAGCCTTGTTAAAATCCCCAGCTACAATAAATGCAGCCTCAGGAAATGTGGTTTCCAGATTACATAGAGTCCAATGAAGTTCTTTCAGGGCCGTCAATGTGTCTGCTTGGGGGGGAATATACATGACTGTTATTATGATCGAAGAGAATTCTCTTGGTAGATAATGCAGTCGGCATTTGATTGTGAGGAATTCTAAGTCAGGTGAACGAAAGGACTTGAGTTCCTGTATGTTGTTATGATCACACCACGTCTCGTTAATCATAAGGCATACACCCCCGCCCTTCTTCTTACCAGAGAGATGCTTGTTTCTGTCGGTGTGATGCGTGAAGAAACCAGGTGGCTGTACCGACTCAGATAGCGTGTCTCAAGTGAGCCATCTTTCCGTGAAACAAAGAATGTTCCAGTCTCGGATGTCTCTCTGGAATGCTACCCTTGCTCGGATTTCATCAACCTTGTTGTCAAGAGACTGGACATTGGCGAGTAGTATGCTAAGGAGTGGTGCACGATGTGCCCGTCTCCGGAGTCTGACCAGAAGACCGCTCCGTCTGCCCCTTCTACGGCGCCGTTGTTTTGGGTCGCCGGCTGGGATCCGATCCATTGTCCTGGGTGGTAGGCCAAACAGAGGAACCGTTTCGGGAAAGTCATATTTCTGGTCGTAATGATGGTGAGTTGACGTTGCTCTTATATCCAATAGTTCCCCCCAGCTGTATGTAATACAATCTAAGATTTCCTAGGGTAACAATGTAAGAAATAACACTTAAAAAAAACAAAATACTGCATAGTTTCCTAGGAACGCAAAGCAAGGCGGCCATCTCGGTCAGCTCAGGAAGTTGTCTGACCTGTTAGATAGGGCCTTTTTGTTCGTTAGGTAGGGACAGTTAGATAGGGCCTGTTAGTTAGCTAGGTCACTTGTAGCCTATCTTTCAACTTGAACTTTTAATTCCATAATTTTTATTGAATCTTCAATTGATTATATATCTGCAAACTTTTTCCACATATGGAGGCTTCATGACTATAGCCTATTGATGCTTTGATGACTCATGATTGGTCAACGACAAGCTACACGCGCCACGCTCCAATGTTGTGAAAAGCAAAGGGCAGCAGCATCAATTGTAAAATGTCTCTCTGTCTCTACTGCAGCAGTCAAGTTCGGATCTGTACGGCCCTTCTGGACAGGTAAATGAAAATGTACACATACCCGAGAACCGTGGCATTCAGATCCTACCCAGATCCATGACATTATTTTCAATTCTGGATACTGATCCTCTCGTGTCCCCTATTGGGTCTCAGGTATTCGGGTACAGGTGGATCCATGAAGACCTCTACTGATCACACAGCTTTGTGGTTTAAACTCAACCTCAGGTGAGATGTAGGAGGGTAGTTTAACCCACAATCATCTCAACCTTTATTTCCTTTAAGTTAGAAACTCTTAACAGGCTCACCTGAGGCTCACTGGAGTTGAGATACACTGTATACTCTAGAAGGGCCCAGAGTTTATACCTCCAGCTCCTAGTTATACACTAGAAGGAACCAGAGTTTAAACCTCCAGGTCTTAGTTAGACACTAGAAGGAACCAGAGTTCAAACATCTAGCTCCTAGTTATACACTAGAAGGAACCATAGTTTTTCCTGACTAGACTCCATTAGTTCTACTGTCTTTGTCTAGACACACGAGAGTTAATTTATACACACTATATATACAAAAGTATCGGTGGCTATTTCAGCCACATCCGTTGCTGATAGGTGTATAAAAATAAAGCACACAGCCATGCAATCTCCATAGACAAACATTGGCAGTAGAATGACCTTACTGAAGAGCTCAGTGACTTTCAATGTGGCACCATCATAGGGTAGCACTTTTCCAACAAGTCAATTTGTCAAATGTCTTCCCTGCTGGAGCTGCCCCGGTTAACTGTAAGTGCTGTTATTGTGAAGTGGAAACGTCTCGGAGCAACAACGGCTCAGCCACGAAGTGGTAGGCCACACAAGCTCACAGAACGGGACCACCGAGTGCTGAAACGTGTAGCTCGTAACAAATGTCTGTCCTCGGTTGCAACACTCACTACCGAGTTCCCAACTGCCTCCGGTAGCAACGCCAGCGCAATAACTGTTTGTCGGGAGCTTCATGAAATGGGTTTCCATGGCCGAGCAGCCGCACACAAGCCTAAGATCACCATGCACAATGCCAAGCATCATCTGGAGTGGTGTAAATCCCGCCACCATTGGACTCTGGAGCAGTGGAAACGCGTTCTCTGGATTGATGAATCACTCTTCACCAACTGTCAGTCCGACGGACAAATCTGAGTTTGGTGGATGAGGACTAATGGTCTGGGGAGGGAGGGAGGGGAGGGAAGGAAGGAGTATGGGTTGAAAGAGAGTGGGACTGACTTACTTTGCGGTATCCTTTGAAGCACTAATGGCTTGATAGTGCAGAGTGTTGCACCAGATAAAACCCAGGAACATCATCTAGGTTGTGAATAATGGATCATCTATATCAATGACTATGTCCCAAATGCACTACTTTTAAAAATGGGCCCTGGTCAAAATTTGTATACTAATTTTTAACATGGGCCTGGTGTCTTGAGATGTTGCTTCAATATATCCACATAATTTTCCTCCCTCATGACGCCATCTATTTTGTGAAGTGCACCAGTCCCTCTTGCAGCAAAGCACCCCCACAACATGATGCTGCATCCCCGTGCTTCACGGTTGGGATGGTGTTCTTCGGCTTGCAAGCCTCCCCTTCATCCTCCTAACATAACGATGGTCATTATGGCCGAACAGTTTTATTTTTGTTTCATCAGACCAGAGGACATTTCTCCAAAAAGTACAATCTTTGCCCCTATGTGCAGTTGCAAACCGTAGTCTGGCTTTTATATGGCTGTTTTGGAGCAGTGGCTTCTTCCTTGCTGAGCGGCCTTTCAGGTTAGGTCGATATAGGACTTTTTTTTACTGTGGATGTAGATACTTTTGTACCTGTTTCCTCCAGCATCTTCACAAGGTCCTTTGCTGCTGTTCTGGGATTGATTTGCACTTTTTGCACCAAAGTACGTTCATCTCTAGGGGACAGAACGCTTCTCCTTCCTCAGCGGTATGATGGCTGCGTGGTCCCATGGTGTTTATACTTGTGTACAATTTTTTATACAGATGAACGTGGTACCTTCAGGGATTTGAAAATTGCTCCCAAGGATGAACCAGGCTTGTTGATATCTACAATTCTTTTCTGGGGTATTGGCTGATTTCTTTTGATTTTCCCATGATGTCAAGCAAAGAGGCACTGAGTTTGAAGGTAGGCCTTGAAATACATCCACAAGTTCAACTCCAATTGACTCAAATTATGTCAGTTAGCCTATCAGAAGCTTCTAAAACCATGACATCATTTTCTGGCATTTTCCAAGCTGTTTAAAGGCACAGTCAATTTAGTGTATGTAAACTTCTGAACCACTGGAATTGTGATACAGTGAACTATAAGTGAAATAATCTGTCTGTAAACAATTGTTGGAAAAATTACTTGTGTCATGCACAAAGTAGATGTCCTAAACAACTTGCCAAAACTATAGTTTGTTAACAAGACATTTGTGGAGTGGTTGAAAAGCGAGTTTTCATGACTCCAACCTGAGTGTAAGTAAACTTCCGACTGTCGTTTTGAATATAGGTAATTTAGTTCTGAACGTGGGTCATTTAGTTCTGAACGTGGGTCATTTAGTTCTGAACGTGGGTCATTTAGTTCTCAATATAGTTCATTTAGTTCTGAACGTGGGTCATTTAGTTCTGAATATAGTTCATTTAGTTCTGAACGTGGGTCATTTAGTTCTGAATATAGTTCATTTAGTTCTGAACGTGGGTCATTTAGTTCTGAATATAGTTCATTTAGTTCTGAACGTGGGTCATTTAGTTCTGAATATAGTTCATTTAGTTCTGAATATAGTTCATTTAGTTCTGAATATAGTTCATTTAGTTCTGAACGTGGGTCATTTAGTTCTGAATATAGTTCATTTAGTTCTGAATATGGTTCATTTAGTTCTGAATATAGTTCATTTAGTTCTGAATATAGTTCATTTAGTTCTGAATATAGTTCATTTAGTTCTGAACGTGGGTCATTTAGTTCTGAATATAGTTCATTTAGTTCTGAACGTGGGTCATTTAGTTCTGAACGTGGGTCATTTAGTTCTGAACGTGGATCATTTAGTTCTGAATATAGTTCATTTAGTTCTGAATATAGTTCATTTAGTTCTGAATATAGGTCATTTAGTTCTGAACGTGGGTCATTTAGTTCTGAACGTGGGTCATTTAGTTCTGAACGTGGGTCATTTAGTTCTGAACGTGGGTCATTTAGTTCTGAATGGGGGTCATTTAGTTCTGAACGTGGATCATTTAGTTCTGAACGTGGATAATTTAGTTCTGAACGTGGATAATTTAGTTCTGAACGTGGATAATTTAGTTCTGAACGTGGATAATTTAGTTCTGAACGTGGATAATTTAGTTCTGAACGGGGGCCATTTAGTTCTGTATATAAGTCATTTAGTTCTGAATAAGGGTCATTTAGTTCTGAATAAGGGTCATTTAGTTCTGAACGTGGGTCATTTAGTTCTGAACGTGGGTCATTTAGTTCTGAACGGGGGTCATTTAGTTCTGAACGTGGGTCATTTAGTTCTGAATATTGGTAATTTAGTTCTGAATGTTGGTCATTTAGTTCTGAACGGGGGTCATTTAGTTCTGAACGTGGGTCATTTAGTTCTGAACGTGGGTCATTTAGTTCTGAATATAGGTCATTTAGTTCTGAACGTGGGTCATTTAGTTCTGAACGGGGGTCATTTAGTTCTGAATATTGGTAATTTAGTTCTGAATGTTGGTCATTTAGTTCGAAATGTGGGTAATTTAGTTCTGAATATGGTTCATTTAGTTCTGAACGTGGGTCATTTAGTTCTGAATATAGGTCATTTAGTTCTGAACGGGGGTCATTTAGTTCTGAACGTGGGTCATTTAGTTCTGAACGTGGATCATTTAGTTCTGAATATAGTTCATTTAGTTCTGAATATAGTTCATTTAGTTCTGAATATAGGTCATTTAGTTCTGAACGTGGGTCATTTAGTTCTGAACGTGGGTCATTTAGTTCTGAACGTGGGTCATTTAGTTCTGAACGTGGGTCATTTAGTTCTGAACGGGGGTCATTTAGTTCTGAACGTGGATCATTTAGTTCTGAACGTGGATAATTTAGTTCTGAACGTGGATAATTTAGTTCTGAACGTGGATAATTTAGTTCTGAACGTGGATAATTTAGTTCTGAACGGGGGCCATTTAGTTCTGAATATAGGTCATTTAGTTCTGAATAAGGGTCATTTAGTTCTGAATAAGGGTCATTTAGTTCTGAATGTGGGTCATTTAGTTCTGAACGTGGGTCATTTAGTTCTGAACGGGGGTCATTTAGTTCTGAAGTGGGTCATTTAGTTCTGAATATTGGTAATTTAGTTCTGAATGTTGGTCATTTAGTTCTGAACGGGGGTCATTTAGTTCTGAACGTGGGTCATTTAGTTCTGAATATAGGTCATTTAGTTCTGAACGTGGGTCATTTAGTTCTGAACGGGGGTCATTTAGTTCTGAATATAGTTCATTTAGTTCTGAATATAGTTCATTTAGTTCTGAATATAGTTCATTTAGTTCTGAATATAGTTCATTTAGTTCTGAACGTGGGTCATTTAGTTCTGAATATAGTTCATTTAGTTCTGAACGTGGGTCATTTAGTTCTGAACGTGGGTCATTTAGTTCTGAACGTGGATCATTTAGTTCTGAATATAGTTCATTTAGTTCTGAATATAGTTCATTTAGTTCTGAATATAGGTCATTTAGTTCTGAACGTGGGTCATTTAGTTCTGAACGTGGGTCATTTAGTTCTGAACGTGGGTCATTTAGTTCTGAACGGGGGTCATTTAGTTCTGAACGTGGATCATTTAGTTCTGAACGTGGATAATTTAGTTCTGAACATGGATAATTTAGTTCTGAACGTGGATAATTTAGTTCTGAACGTGGATAATTTAGTTCTGAACGGGGGCCATTTAGTTCTGAATATAGGTCATTTAGTTCTGAATAAGGGTCATTTAGTTCTGAATAAGGGTCATTTAGTTCTGAATAAGGGTCATTTAGTTCTGAATGTGGGTCATTTAGTTCTGAACGTGGGTCATTTAGTTCTGAACGGGGGTCATTTAGTTCTGAAGTGGGTCATTTAGTTCTGAATATTGGTAATTTAGTTCTGAATGTTGGTCATTTAGTTCTGAACGGGGGTCATTTAGTTCTGAACGTGGGTCATTTAGTTCTGAATATAGGTCATTTAGTTCTGAACGTGGGTCATTTAGTTCTGAACGGGGGTCATTTAGTTCTGAATATAGTTCATTTAGTTCTGAATATAGTTCATTTAGTTCTGAATATAGTTCATTTAGTTCTGAATATAGTTCATTTAGTTCTGAACGTGGGTCATTTAGTTCTGAATATAGTTCATTTAGTTCTGAACGTGGGTCATTTAGTTCTGAACGTGGGTCATTTAGTTCTGAACGTGGATCATTTAGTTCTGAATATAGTTCATTTAGTTCTGAATATAGTTCATTTAGTTCTGAATATAGGTCATTTAGTTCTGAACGTGGGTCATTTAGTTCTGAACGTGGGTCATTTAGTTCTGAACGTGGGTCATTTAGTTCTGAACGTGGGTCATTTAGTTCTGAACGGGGGTCATTTAGTTCTGAACGTGGATCATTTAGTTCTGAACGTGGATAATTTAGTTCTGAACATGGATAATTTAGTTCTGAACGTGGATAATTTAGTTCTGAACGTGGATAATTTAGTTCTGAACGGGGGCCATTTAGTTCTGAATATAGGTCATTTAGTTCTGAATAAGGGTCATTTAGTTCTGAATAAGGGTCATTTAGTTCTGAACGTGGGTCATTTAGTTCTGAACGTGGGTCATTTAGTTCTGAACGGGGGTCATTTAGTTCTGAACGTGGGTCATTTAGTTCTGAATATTGGTAATTTAGTTCTGAATGTTGGTCATTTAGTTCTGAACGGGGGTCATTTAGTTCTGAACGTGGGTCATTTAGTTCTGAACGTGGGTCATTTAGTTCTGAATATAGGTCATTTAGTTCTGAACGTGGGTCATTTAGTTCTGAACGGGGGTCATTTAGTTCTGAATATTGGTAATTTAGTTCTGAATGTTGGTCATTTAGTTCGAAATGTGGGTAATTTAGTTCTGAATATGGTTCATTTAGTTCTGAACGTGGGTCATTTAGTTCTCAATATAGTTAATTTAGTTCTGAACGTGGGTCATTTAGTTCTGAACGTGGGTCATTTAGTTCTGAACGTGGGTCATTTAGTTCTCAATATAGTTCATTTAGTTCTGAACGTGGGTCATTTAGTTCTGAACGTGGATAATTTAGTTCTGAACGTGGATCATTTAGTTCTGAATATTGGTAATTTAGTTCTGAATGTTGGTCATTTAGTTCGAAATGTGGGTAATTTAGTTCTGAATATGGTTCATTTAGTTCTGAACGTGGGTCATTTAGTTCTGAATATAGGTCATTTAGTTCTGAACGGGGGTCATTTAGTTCTGAACGTGGGTCATTTAGTTCTGAACGTGGGTAATTTAGTTCTGAGCGTGGGTAATTTAGTTCTGAATATAGTTCATTTAGTTCTGAACGTGGGTCATTTAGTTCGAAATGTGGGTAATTTAGTTCTGAATATAGTTCATTTAGTTCTGAATATAGGTCATTTAGTTCTGAACGGGGGTCATTTAGTTCTGAACGTGGGTCATTTAGTTCTGAACGTGGGTCATTTAGTTCTGAATATAGGTAATGTAGTTCTGAACGTGGGTAATTTAGTTCTGAATATAGTTCATTTAGTTCTGAACGTGGGTCATTTAGTTCTGAACGTGGGTCATTTTTTTCTGAATATAGGTAATGTAGTTCTGAACGTGGGTAATTTAGTTCTGAATATAGTTCATTTAGTTCTGAACGTGGGTCATTTAGTTCGAAATGTGGGTAATTTAGTTCTGAATGTTGGTCAGTTAGTTCTGCATGTGGGTAATTTAGTTCTGAATACAGTTAATTTAGTTCTGAAACGTGGGTCATTTAGTTCTGAATATAGGTAATGTAGTTCTGAACGTGGGTCATTTAGTTCTGAATGTGGGTAATTTAGTTCTGAATATAGTTCATTTAGTTCTGAACGTGGGTCATTTAGTTCTGAACGTGGGTCATTTAGTTCTGAATATAGTTCATTTAGTTCTGAATATAGGTCATTTAGTTCTGAACGGAGGTCATTTAGTTCTGAACGTGGGTCATTTAGTTCGAAATGTGGGTCATTTAGTTCTGAATGTTGGTCATTTAGTTCTGAATGTGGGTAATTTAGTTCTGAATATAGTTAATTTAGTTCTGAACGTGGGTCATTTAGTTCTGAATATAGGTAATGTAGTTCTGAACGTGGGTCATTTAGTTCTGAACATGAGCGATTTAGTTCTGAACGTGGGTAACTTAGTTCTGAATATAGTTCATTTAGTTCTGAACATGGGTAATTTAGTTCTGAATATAGTTCATTTAGTTCTGAACGTGGGTCATTTAGTTCGAAATGTGGGTAATTTAGTTCTGAAAATAGTTCATTTAGTTCTGAATATAGGTAATGTAGTTCTGAACGTGGGTCATTTAGTTCTGAATATAGTTCATTTAGTTCTGAATATAGGTAATGTAGTTCTGAACGTGGGTCATTTAGTTCTGAATATAGTTCATTTAGTTCTGAACGGGGGCCATTTAGTTCTGAACATAGTTCAATTAGTTCTGAACGTGGGTCATTTAGCTCTGAATATAGGTCATTTAGTTCTGAACGGGGGTCATTTAGTTCTGAACGTGGATCATTTAGTTCTGAACTTGGGTCATTTAGTTCCTTCAGAATATATTCACACTTTTTCCACATGTTGTGTTACAGCCTGAGTTTAAATTTGATTAAATATAGATTTTGTGTCACTGGCCTAAACACATTACCCCATAATGACAAAGTGGAATAATTGTTTTTCGAAATCTTTACAAATAAATAAAAAATGAAAAGCTGAAATGTATTGAGTCAATAAGTATTCAACTCCTTTTTTTTAATTAAAAACCTCCAGTGTTTAACATGAGTTTTGAATGACTACCTCGTCTCTGTAACTCGTCTTACAATTATCTGTAAGGTCCTTCAGTTGAGAAGGGAATTTCAAACACCTATTCAACCACAAAGACCAGGGAGGTTTTCAAATTCCTTGCCAAGAAGGGCACCTACAGTGGCTTGCGAAAGTATTCACCCCCCTTGGCATTTTTCCTATTTTTGTGGGGTTTGTATCATTTGATTTACACAACATGCAACTACCACTTTGAAGATGCAAAGTATTTTTTATTGTGAAACAAACAAGAAATAAGACAAAAAAACAAAGAACTTGAACGTTCATAACTATTCACCCCCCAAAGTCAATACTTTGTAGAGCCACCTTTCACAGCAATTACAGCTGTAAGTCTCTTGGGGTATGTCTCTATAAGCTTTGCACATCTAGCCACTGGGATTTTTGTCCATTCTTCAAGGAAAAACTCCTCCAGCTCCTTCAAGTTGGATGGGTTCCGCTGATGTACAGCAATCTTTAAGTCATACCACAGATTCTCAATTGGATTGAGGTCTGGGCTTTGACTAGGCCATTCCAAGACATGTTTCCCTTTAAACCACTCAAGTGTTGCTTTAGCAGTATGCTTAGGGTCATTGTCCTGCTGGAAGGTGAACCTCCGTCCCAGTCTCAAATCTCTGGAAAACTGAAACAGGTTTCCTTCAAGAATTTCCCTGTATTTAGCACCATCCATCATTCCTGACCAGTTCCCCAGTCCCTGCCGATGAAAAACATCCCCACAACATGATGCTGCCACCACCATGCTTCACTCTGGGGATGGTGTTCTCGGCATAATGAGAGGTGTTGGGCTTGCTACATTTTAGTCTCATCTGACCAGAGTACCTTCTTCCATCTGTTTGGGGAGTCTCCCACATGCATTTCAGCAAACACCAAAAGCGTTTGCTTATTTTTTTATTCAAGCAAAGGCTTTTTTTCTGGCCACTCTTCCACAAAGCCCAGCTCTGTGGAGTGTACAACTTAAAGTGGTCCTATAAACAGATACTCCAATCTCCGCTGTGGAGCTTTGCAGATCCTTCAGGGTTATCTTTGGTCTCTTTGTTGCCTCTCCGATTAATGCCCTCCTTGCCTGGTCTGTGAGTTTTGGTCGGCGTTCCTCTCTTGGCAGGTTTGTTGTGGTGCCATATTTTTTCCATTTTTTAATAAGGGATTTGATGGTGCTCCGGGGGACGTTCAAAGTTTCTGATATTTTTTTATAACCCAACCCTGATCTGTCCTTCTCCACAACTTTGTCCTTGACCTGGTCTTCATGGTGCCGCTTGCTTGGTGGTGTTGCAGACTCTGGGGCCTTTCAGAACATGTGTATATATACTGAGATCATGTGACACTTAGATTGCACACAGGTGAACTTTATTTAACTAATTATGTGTCTTCTGAAGGTAATTGGTTGCACCAGATCTTACTTAGGGGTTTCATAGCAACGTGTGAATATATATGCAGGAACCACCTTTCCATTTTTTATTTATTTTTGAAACAAGTTATTTTTTTTCATTTCACTTCACCAATTTTGACTATTTTGTGTATGTCCATTAAATCCAAATAAAAATCCATATAAATGACAGGTTGTAATGCAACAAAATAAGAAAAACACCAAGGGGGATGAATACTTTTGCAAGGCACTGTATTGGTGGATAGGTAAACAGAACAGACATTGACTATCCCTTTGAGCATGGTGCAATAATTAATTACACTTTGGATGGTGTACCAATACACCCATTCACTACAAAGATACAGGCGTCCTTCCGAACTCAGTTGCTGGAGAGGAAGGAAACCGCTCAGGGATTTCACCATGAGACCAAGGGTGACTTTAAAACAGTTACAGAGTTTAATGGCTGTGATAGGAGAAAACTGAGGATGGATCAACAACATTGTAGTTACTTCACAATACTAACCTAAATGACAGAGTGAAAAGAAGGAAGCTTGTACAGAATACAAATATTCCAAAACATGTATCCTGTTTGCAACAAGGCACAAAAGTAAAACTGCAAAAAAATGTGGCAAAGCAATTAACTTCTTGTCCTGAGGACAAAGTGTTATGTTTGGGGCAAATCCAATGCAACAAATTACTGAGTACCACTCTCCATATTTTAAAGCATAGTGCTGGCTGCATCATGTTATTGGTATGCTTGTAATCGTTAAGGACTGGAGAGTTTTTCAGGATAAAAAAGAAATGGAATGGAGCAAGGCACATGCAAAATCCTAGAGGAAAACCTGGTTCAGTCTGCTTTCAACCTGACACTGGGAGATGAATTCACCTTTCAGCAAGACAATAACCTAAAAAGTTGTTGTAGCTGTTCTCTCATTATAAACTCCTGAAACCAGAGGTGGAGTTGTTGTAGCTGTTCTCTCATTATAAACTCTAGAAACCAGAGAGGTGGAGTTGATGTAGCTGTTCCCTCATTATAAACTCCAGAAACCAGACAGGTGGAGTTGTTGTAGCTGTTCCCTCATTATAAACTCCAGAAACCAGACAGGTGGAGTTGTTGTAGCTGTTCCCTTTAAATATTTCTGAACACTCGAAGGCTTCACACAAGTTCAATAAAGTAAGTAAAACTAATTTATGTTGCATTAAAAAACACCTCAAACTCATCTTTACCTTCTCTCTTCCAGATGAAGCTCGTTCCAAAAAGTGTGGTATCCTGGTGCACTGCCTGGCAGGGATCAGTCGCTCGGTAACAGTCACCGTGGCTTACCTGATGCAGAAGCTCAACCTATCGCTCAACGACGCCTACGACTTCGTCAAACACAAGAAGTCCAACATCTCTCCCAACTTCAACTTCATGGGTCAGCTTCTAGACTTTGAGAGAACGTTAGGGCTCAATAGCCCATGTGACAACCACACCTCCACCAATGACCAGCTGTTCTTCACCACGCCAACCAATCATAACGTGTTCCAGCTCGACACGCTGGAATCTACATGAAAAGGAGGAGGGGCAAGACTTGAGCGGCCAACTTGGATGTGAATGTTTATCTTCTGATCGTCAGAGGCTGGCTTTGACAGCGGATAGTCTGGGATGGTGGATGGACATGGGAAGAGGAGAACAGATGCCTAATGGAAGTCTGTTTGGCTTGTTGAATCATTGGTCTCTCAGAGAGGAAGAGGAGGAAGCCTGTTCTTCTGTTTCATCTCCACGGTGGTTTGGGAAGCGACTTATCTTGTCATCTTGTTGACCAGCCTATTATTTTATGTCTAAGGAAGGAAGAAGTCCTAGATGTAGACTGATTCATGCTGCAGTACAGAACTGTACAGAGAATCATACAAAGATGGGTAACGCAGATAGATGGATCTGCTGCAGTCATTCATTGAGTCATTGTCGTCCTCTTGGACAAGCTCCTCATCAACAACGTCTTGATGATGATGATGTGTTGGAGGGTCTTGGATTCACCCTTATGGAGCTGGTCTCCCTCTATTGAATGTTGGTCAAATTTTTTAACAAACTTAATAAGTTATTATTAAAACAAAACACAAGTCTGTTCAAGTGATGCTAATAACAATGTAATTTTCAAGTACGTATTATCAGTATGAATGTATGTATGTATGTATGTATGTATATGTATGTATGTATGCATGTATGCATGTATGTATGTATGTATGTATGTATGTATGTATGTATGTATGCATTTGTATATTTGAATACATTTACACACAAGTGTATGTCTACTACTACTACTACTATACTCTTACCTGTACAAAAACACTGACAGCTGAAGGAGATATTATAACTAAAGAGAAAACAGACCAACAGAAAGTAACTTTTTGATCATATTCTGGTTGTTTTTGTCATTTCTTTTCTATGTTTGTAATGATGACCTAATGCAGTTTGCACAGTGAAGCTTATTGTTTCTTGGCACTTGCGAGAGAGAGAGAGACATTGAGAGAGAGAGAGAGAGAGACATTGAGAGAGAGAGAGAGAGAGAGAGAGAGAGAGAGAGAGAGAGACATTGAGTGTGAGAGAGAGAGACATTGAGAGAGAGAGAGCGGCATTGAGAGAGAGAGAGACATTGAGTGAGAGAGAGAGACATTGAGTGAGAGAGAGACATTGAGAGAGAGCGAGAGATTCAGAGAGGAACATTCAGAGATTGAGGGACATTCAGAGATTGAGGGATATTCAGAGAGATTCAGAGAAGGACATTCAGAGATTTAGAGATTCAGAAAGGGACATTTAGTGATTGAGAGAAGAAGAGAGGGACATTCAGAGATTGACAGAAGAAGAGGGACATTACGAGATTGAGAGAAGGAGATTGTCATTCAGACATTGAGAGAAGAAAAGGGACATTCAGAGATTGAGCTGGGTGAAGCACTTAATTGAAAGCTTAGTTCCTTAATTGTATATGAAAGATAGCATGCATCCCAAATGTCCCCCCTACTCCCTACATCAGGGATATTCAACTCCTACCCTACGAGGTCCAGAGCCTGCTAGTTTTTTGTTCTATCTGATAACGAATTGCACACTTGGTGTCCCAGAACTAAATCATTCCCTGATTAGAGGGAAACAATGAAAACATGCAATGGAACTGTCTTCCAGAGTTGAGTTGGAGAGCCCTACGTAGTTCACTACGGAGGGAATAGGGTGCCATTTGGAACGTAAATTCATTATTTTGGTTTAAGCAAAGATCCCAACATCCCCCGAAATAGTTTTAATCGTGGGAACAATCACCCTGCAAGCCATGGCTATATTATACATATTATATTACTCTAAATGATTATATTATATTAGGAATAAAATATTAGCTCAATTCTCTACATGAGCATGCTACTGTGTGCTCTCTACCCGTGGGGTGGTGGGTGACTTCACAAGGAAAGAGTTGGTTGTGAATAGGTTTGAAAATGTTTTCTAAATTTCCAGGTTTTCCCAAAAAAATCCTGGTTTGGAGATTTCCATATTGAGACAACAAGCAGAACATCCAGGAATCCTTCTTCAAGGTTTTATGGAAAACCTGGGAATTGTAGAGAATGACTATAATTTTGCAACCCTAGTTGGGAGGTTGTTGGTTGTTTATTTACCAGTTGGAAGACGGACATCAGTTTTTTTCTTACAACTATTACTGCTGTCTGCCTGTCTGCCTGTCATGTATAAACCCCGTTCACACCGAGGACTTTATTAAATCTGTAATCTGTATAGCTGAAGGTTGTGCCACCTGAATGAAAGGTAATTTCCCATTGAGCCGACATACCGTGAATGGAGTCTCTGCTAACACGGGAACATTGCCTTTAGATTTCAATCACGCTGAACTTCAGCCATTCAGATGGAACCCAGACCTTAGGTTGCACAACTGATGTACAACGCATTTGGTACAACGGTTGTGATACAATTGATATATTTTCCTAATACTTCATGCTGAAAAATCCTCTGTTGTATCACAACCGTTGTACCAAATGTGTTGTACAACAGTTGTACGACTCGAGTGTGGGGTCATATAGAGGAGAGGAAGGTTGTTAGCATTAGCTATAATAAGAGGTTATAAGCTGTAGCTGTTAAAAGCTGTAACTGTAGCTATTATAAGTGGTTATAAGATATAGCTGTTGGAAGAGGCTATAAGCTCTAGCTGTTGGAAGAGGCTATAAGATCTAGCTGTTGGAAGAGGTTATAAGATATAGCTGTTGGAAGAGGCTATAAGCTCTAGCTGTTGGAAGAGGTTATAAGCTCTAGCTGTTGGAAGAGGTTATAAGATATAGCTGTTGGAAGAGGCTATAAGCTCTAGCTGTTGGAAGAGGTTATAAGATATAGCTGTTGGAAGAGGCTATAAGCTCTAGCTGTTGGAAGAGGTTATAAGATATAGCTGTTGGAAGAGGTTATAAGATATAGCTGTTGGAAGAGGTTATAAGATATAGCTGTTGGAAGAGGTTATAATCTCTAGCTGTTGGAAGAGGCTATAAGCTCTAGCTGTTGGAAGAGGTTATAAGATATAGCTGTTGGAAGAGGTTATAAGCTCTAGCTGTTGGAAGAGGCTATAAGCTCTAGCTGTTGGAAGAGGCTATAAGCTCTAGCTGTTGGAAGAGGCTATAAGCTCTAGCTCATCACATACAGCAGTATATAGTATATGGCCAGGAGGGTTTCTACAGCCTAATTCATACCGTACACAAAAACACAACGCCAGAACACAATTAGTTACTTAGAATCCTGCATAGTTGCGTCGAGTTACTCCAGAGCTGCGCACATTTGCATATTTTTGCTATGCAAGTACACAGAACAGCCATTTTGCAAATATGATGATATTATTGTGTATGGTCCACATCAGGCTCAACACAGAGTCATGTGACTGGTCCAAAGGAAGAAGATCAGGTAGCATGCTAGCAGATACCCATAGACCTCCAGTCATCGCGCTAACACTAGTTAGCATTGGCTCACCAAACTACCTCTTAACTTCCTTCACACTGGACACAGAGACATTACAAGGGTGTCCATGAGTTTGTCTGACTCCGGGGAAGTAGATTAAGGGCCTTAATGCCAAAATCTCCAAGTATCCCTTTAATAATAATATAAATCAAAACAAACATGTTAATGACGAGCAAATTCTGAAATAGCACCCTGTTCCCTATAAAGTGCACTACCGCTACTTTAGTGCCCTATTGTGGTCCTAAATAGTGCATTATATAGGGGAACAGGGTGCCATTCGGGGACGAATGAATTGTTTCTTAATTGGTTTTCAGACTAGGTGGTTTTTCTTACTTTGCAATATATCAACAAACACATTTTGCAGTGTTTTCAACATCTATCTATCATGTCTTATTGCTCATCTGTTCAAGACCTCTCCTGTTTTCAGAGAACAATTCTGGACATCAATACAGAATACAGCTATAGAATTCTAGACATCAATACAGAATACAGCTATAGAATTCTAGACATCAGTATAGAAAACAGCTATAGAATTCTGGACATCAGTACAGAATACAGCTATAGAATTCTAGACATCAATACAGAATACAGCTATAGAATTCTAGACATCAATACAGAATACAGCTATAGAATTCTGGACATCAGTACAGAATACAGCTATAGAATTCTAGACATCAATACAGAATACAGCTATAGAATTCTAGACATCAGTATAGAAAACAGCTATAGAATTCTGGACATCAGTACAGAATACAGCTATAGAATTCTAGACATCAATACAGAATACAGCTATAGAATTCTAGACATCAATACAGAATACAGCTATAGAATTCTAGACATCAGTATAGAAAACAGCTATAGAATTCTGGACATCAGTACAGAATACAGCTATAGAATTCTAGACATCAATACAGAATACAGCTATAGAATTCTAGACATCAATACAGAATACAGCTATAGAATTCTGGACATCAGTACAGAATACAGCTATAGAATTATAGACATCAAAACAGAATACAGCTATAGAATTCTAGACATCAATACAGAATACAGCTATAGAATTCTGGACATCAGTACAGAATACAGCTATAAAATTCTAGACATCAATACAGAATACAGCTATAGAATTCTAGACATCAATACAGAATACAGCTATAGAATTATAGACATCAATACAGAATACAGCTATAGAATTATAGACATCAAAACAGAATACGGCTATAGAATTCTAGACATCAGTACAGAATACAGCTATAGAATTCTAAACATCAGTACAGAATACAGCTATAGAATTCTAGACATCAGTACAGAATACAGCTACAGAATTCTAGAATACAGCTATAGAATTCTAGACATCAGTACAGAATACAGCTATAGAATTCTAGACATCAAAACAGAATACAGCTATAGAATTCTAGACATCAGTACAGAATACAGCTATAGAATTCTAGACATCAAAACAGAATACAGCTATAGAATTCTAGACATCAGTACAGAATACAGCTATAGAATTCTAGACATCAAAACAGAATACAGCTATAGAATTCTAGACATCAGTACAGAATACAGCTATAGAATTCTAGACATCAGTACAGAATACAGCTACAGAATTCTAGACATCAGTACAGAATACAGCTATAGCTCTGATGGCTCTGCTTATTTGTTGGGTCAAGTTGCCCCTAAATACTGGTCTTGGGCAGTTTTGCTAGCCTGGGTCCCACATCTTTGTGTTATCTTTCTAACTCCCAGCTGTGTGAGGAAGGAAGCTATACAGTTAAGCAAGCACAGTGAAACCTATTACACCTACTCCATTGCTAACTCTCATTGTCAAGCCATTTGTGTGGGATGGCAATTCCATAATGAGTTGGCAAGAGAGCACAAACAGACTGGCACCCAGGCTAATACCTAGTATATCACCTAGCCTGGGCATCAGTCTGGTTGTGCTAACATTCCACACCTTGTAGTGTGTTGTCATATGTTTGGCTGTGGCAAGGTATATGATGGCACAAACTGATCTGGGACCAGGCCTACCAAAACACTTAAGAAGTGGGTGACAACCTGCACCTATATCTGGATCTATCACAGATCATTACACCCTTACATTGAAATGTCTTTCTTCTTCAGTGATTTTTGTTGTTGTTGGTTTTGATAGCGTGCTCTATGCTATCGGTCTAGTCATGTGGCTTTTCTCAGTATATTAAGCTGAAATGCAAAGTAGTTTCTCCTAAATATAACAGAGCATTTATTTTTCTTTTTTCAATGATGGTGGTTATTTTACATCCTTGAAAGAAGTTTAATAGTAAAGAGTTTGAACAATAAAGAAATATGAGAGTCCAGTCAAAAGTAGTGTAATATATCTATAGGGGAAGATTTGGGACGCACTTTTACGTTACACCCTTAGGGTTGAAATGTATTGAAGTACAGAGGTTTTTTTAGTTGTATTTTATTAAGAGAGAAAATCTTTGATTTCGAGCTGCTTCATGTGTTTGTGTCTTTGTAACGATGAAAGATAAAACCTTGCGTTTTTTTCTCTGTTTGTATATTTGACGGGAACACAGGAACAATGTAACTGAGTTTGCATCCGAAATAGCAACCTATTCCCTATGTAGTGCCCTACTTATGACAGGCTCTGGTCTAAAGTAGGGCACTAATATAGGGAATAGGGTGCCGTTTGGGACACAGGGAGAGAGAAAGTGACCGATCATCATCTTTACCTCACTGAGGGAATTTTCAGGGATTGTTTTGACAATGCATCTTCATACCCGTTTAATACCTGGTTAATACCCGTTCAACACTCTTTCAATACCTGTTTAATACCTGTTTAATACCTGTTCAACACTCTTTCAATACCTGTTTAATACCCGTTCAACACTCTTTCAATACCTGTTTAATACCTGTTTAATACCCGTTCAACACTCTTTCAATACCTGTTTAATACCTGTTCAACACTCCTTCAATACCTGTTCAATACCTGTTCAACACTCTTTCAATACCTGTTTAATACCCGTTCAACACTCCTTCAATACCTGTTCAATACCTGTTCAACACTCCTTCAATACCTGTTTAATACCTGTTCAACACTCCTTCAATACCTGTTTAATACCTGTTAAACACTCCTTCAATACCTGTTTAATACCTGTTCAACACTCCTTCAATACCTGTTTAATACCTGTTCAACACTCTTTCAATACCTGTTTAATACCTGTTCAATACCTGTTCAATACCTGTTCAACACTCCTTCAATACCTGTTCAATACCTGTTTAATACCCGTTCAACACTCTTTCAATACCTGTTTAATACCTGTTTAATACCTGTTCAACACTCCTTCAATACCTGTTTAATACCCGTTCAACACTTTTTCAATACCCGTTTAATACCTGTTTAATACCTGTTCAACACTCCTTCAATACCTGTTTAATACCCGTTCAACACTCTTTCAATACCTGTTTAATACCTGTTTAATACCTGTTCAACACTCTTTCAATACCTGTTTAATACCTGTTCAACACTCCTTCAATACCTGTTTAATACCCGTTCAACACTCCTTCAATACCTGTTTAATACCTGTTAAACACTCCTTCAATACCTGTTTAATACCTGTTCAACACTCCTTCAATACCTGTTTAATACCTGTTCAACACTCCTTCAATACCTGTTTAATACCTGTTCAACACTCCTTCAATACCTGTTTAATACCCGTTCAACACTCCTTCAATACCTGTTTAATACCTGTTAAACACTCCTTCAATACCTGTTTAATACCTGTTCAACACTCCTTCAATACCTGTTTAATACCTGTTTAATACCTGTTCAACACTCCTTCAATACCTGTTTAATACCTGTTTAATACCTGTTCAACACTCCTTCAATAGCTGTTCAATACCTGTTTAATACCTGTTCAATACTCCTTCAATACCTGTTCAATACCTGTTTAATACCTGTTTAATACCTGTTCAACACTCTTTCAATACCTGTTTAATACCTGTTTAATACCTGTTCAACACTCCTTCAATACCTGTTCAATACCTGTTTAATACCTGTTCAATACTCTTTCAATACCTGTTCAATACCTGTTTAATACCTGTTCAATACTCCTTCAATACCTGTTCAATACCTGTTTAATAGCTGTTCAACACTCCTTCAATACCTGTTTAACGTGTGGATACATTTTGAACACGATGCCATCTATAAATGATGTGTAGAAAGCTGTCAACAGGGCAGTTGATTCTTCCTGATGTTAAAGGACGTTGACCGTATGTATTGTATAGTTGAATGGACACATGTTTATACGACAAAATAAATATTGAATAATAATTTTCTTTAACATGTGTAATCTGCTCTTATGTGGGTTAATGTATGGTGATGACATGTTTATGTGCTGAAACAGGGTTACTGTAGGTGAGACCACATCAGGACTGTGGTTCCTATTTCACATGGTCACATGGTTTCAGAGTCATGTGATGGTGGTACATCCTATGACTCTTTCCATGCTATAGACATGCTGATGTACCCCATCTAGTTCATGCTATAGACATGCTGATGTACCCCATCTAGTTCTAGACATGCTGATATACCCCATCTAGTTCATGCTATAGACATGCTGATGTACCCCATCTAGTTCATGCTATAGACATGCTGATATACCCCATCTAGTTCTAGATATGCTGAATTATACCATCTAGTTCATGCTATAGACATGCTGATATACCCCATCTAGTTCATGCTATAGACATGCTGATGTACCCCATCTAGTTCATGCTATAGACATGCTGATGTACCCCATCTAGTTCATGCTATAGACATGCTGATGTACCCCATCTAGTTCATGCTATAGACATGCTGATGTACCCCATCTAGTTCATGCTATAGACATGCTGATGTACCCCATCTAGTTCATGCTATAGACATGCTGATGTACCCCATCTAGTTCATGCTATAGACATGCTGATGTACCCCATCTAGTTCATGCTATAGACATGCTGATGTACCCCATCTAGTTCATGCTATAGACATGCTGATGTACCCCATCTAGTTCATGCTATAGACATGCTGATGTACCCCATCTAGTTCATGCTATAGACATGCTGATGTACCCCATCTAGTTCATGCTATAGATATGCTGAATTACACCATCTGCACGCATCATTTGCACGCCTAATTTTTCAGTTTTTATTTTTTATTTTTTTTTAAATATCCAATAAATGTCGTTCCACTTCATGATTGTGTCCCACTTGTTGTTGATTCTTCACAAAAAAATACAGTTTCATATCTGTATGTTTGAAGCCTGAAATGTGGCAAAAGGTCGCAAAGTTTAAATGGGGCCGAATACTTTCGCAAGGCACTGTAGACATGCTGATGTACCCCATCTAGTTCATGCTACAGACATGCTGATGTACCCCATCTAGTTCTAGACATGCTGATGTACCCCATCTAGTTCTAGATATGCTGAATTATACCATCTAGTTCATGCTATAGACATGCTGATATACCCCATCTAGTTCATGTTCTAGACATGCTGATGTACCCCATCTAGTCCATGCTATAGACATGCTGATGTACCCTTTCTAGTTCATGCTATAGACATGCTGATATACCCCATCTAGTTCATGTTCTAGACATGCTGATGTACCCCATCTAGTTCATGCTATAGATATGCTGAATTACACAATCTAGTTCATGCTATAGACATGCTGATATACCCCATCTAGTTCTAGATATGCTGAATTATACCATCTAGTTCATGCTATAGACATGCTGATGTACCCCATCTAGTTCTAGATATGCTGAATTATACCATCTAGTTCATGCTATAGACATGCTGATATACCCCATCTAGTTCTAGATATGCTGAATTATACCATCTAGTTCATACTATAGACATGCTGATGTACCCCATCTAGTTAATACTATAGACATGCTGATGTACCCCATCTAGTTCATGCTATAGACATGCTGATGTACCCTATCTAGTTCATGCTACAGACATGCTGATGTACCCCATCTAGTTCTAGATATGCTGAATTATACCATCTAGTTCATGCTATAGACATGCTGATATACCCCATCTAGTTCATGCTATAGACATGCTGATGTACCCCATCTAGTTCATGCTATAGACATGCTGATGTACCCCATCTAGTTCATGCTATAGACATGCTGATGTACCCCATCTAGTTCATGCTATAGACATGCTGATGTACCCCATCTAGTTCATGCTATAGACATGCTGATGTACCCCATCTAGTTCATGCTATAGACATGCTGATGTACCCCATCTAGTTCATGCTATAGACATGCTGATGTACCCCATCTAGTTCATGCTATAGACATGCTGATGTACCCCATCTAGTTCATGCTATAGACATGCTGATGTACCCCATCTAGTTCATGCTATAGACATGCTGATGTACCCCATCTAGTTCATGCTATAGATATGCTGAATTACACCATCTGCACGCATCATTTGCACGCCTAATTTTTCAGTTTTTATTTTTTATTTTTTTTTAAATATCCAATAAATGTCGTTCCACTTCATGATTGTGTCCCACTTGTTGTTGATTCTTCACAAAAAAATACAGTTTCATATCTGTATGTTTGAAGCCTGAAATGTGGCAAAAGGTCGCAAAGTTTAAATGGGGCCGAATACTTTCGCAAGGCACTGTAGACATGCTGATGTACCCCATCTAGTTCATGCTACAGACATGCTGATGTACCCCATCTAGTCCATGCTACAGACATGCTGATATACCCCATCTAGTTCATGCTATAGACATGCTGATGTACCCCATCTAGTTCATGCTACAGACATGCTGATGTACCCCATCTAGTTCTAGACATGCTGATGTACCCCATCTAGTTCATGCTACAGACATGCTGATGTACCCCATCTAGTTCTAGACATGCTGATGTACCCCATCTAGTTCATGCTACAGACATGCTGATGTACCCCATCTAGTTCTAGATATGCTGAATTATATCATCTAGTTCATGCTACAGACATGCTGATGTACCCCATCTAGTTCTAGACATGCTGATGTACCCCATCTAGTTCATGCTACAGACATGCTGATGTACCCCATCTAGTTCTAGACATGCTGATGTACCCCATCTAGTTCTAGATATGCTGAATTATATCATCTAGTTCATGCTATAGACATGCTGATATACCCCATCTAGTTCATGTTCTAGACATGCTGATGTACCCCATCTAGTCCATGCTATAGACATGCTGATGTACCCTTTCTAGTTCATGCTATAGACATGCTGATATACCCCATCTAGTTCATGTTCTAGACATGCTGATGTACCCCATCTAGTTCATGCTATAGATATGCTGAATTACACAATCTAGTTCATGCTATAGACATGCTGATATACCCCATCTAGTTCTAGATATGCTGAATTATACCATCTAGTTCATGCTATAGACATGCTGATGTACCCCATCTAGTTCTAGATATGCTGAATTATACCATCTAGTTCATGCTATAGACATGCTGATATACCCCATCTAGTTCTAGATATGCTGAATTATACCATCTAGTTCATACTATAGACATGCTGATGTACCCCATCTAGTTAATACTATAGACATGCTGATGTACCCCATCTAGTTCATGCTATAGACATGCTGATGTACCCTATCTAGTTCATGCTACAGACATGCTGATGTACCCCATCTAGTTCTAGATATGCTGAATTATACCATCTAGTTCATGCTATAGACATGCTGATATACCCCATCTAGTTCATGCTATAGACATGCTGATGTACCCCATCTAGTTCATGCTATAGACATGCTGATGTACCCCATCTAGTTCATGCTATAGACATGCTGATGTACCCCATCTAGTTCATGCTATAGACATGCTGATGTACCCCATCTAGTTCATGCTATAGACATGCTGATGTACCCCATCTAGTTCATGCTATAGACATGCTGATGTACCCCATCTAGTTCATGCTATAGATATGCTGAATTACACCATCTGCACGCATCATTTGCACGCCTAATTTTTCAGTTTTTATTTTTTATTTTTTTTTAAATATCCAATAAATGTCGTTCCACTTCATGATTGTGTCCCACTTGTTGTTGATTCTTCACAAAAAAATACAGTTTCATATCTGTATGTTTGAAGCCTGAAATGTGGCAAAAGGTCGCAAAGTTTAAATGGGGCCGAATACTTTCGCAAGGCACTGTAGATATGCTGATGTAGCCCATCTAGTTCATGCTATAGACATGCTGATGTACCCCATCTAGTCCATGCTACAGACATGCTGATATACCCCATCTAGTTCATGCTATAGACATGCTGATGTACCCCATCTAGTTCATGCTACAGACATGCTGATGTACCCCATCTAGTTCTAGACATGCTGATGTACCCCATCTAGTTCTAGATATGCTGAATTATACCATCTAGTTCATGCTATAGACATGCTGATATACCCCATCTAGTTCATGTTCTAGACATGCTGATGTACCCCATCTAGTCCATGCTATAGACATGCTGATGTACCCTTTCTAGTTCATGCTATAGACATGCTGATATACCCCATCTAGTTCATGTTCTAGACATGCTGATGTACCCCATCTAGTTCATGCTATAGATATGCTGAATTACACAATCTAGTTCATGCTATAGACATGCTGATATACCCCATCTAGTTCTAGATATGCTGAATTATACCATCTAGTTCATGCTATAGACATGCTGATGTACCCCATCTAGTTCTAGATATGCTGAATTATACCATCTAGTTCATGCTATAGACATGCTGATATACCCCATCTAGTTCTAGATATGCTGAATTATACCATCTAGTTCATGCTATAGACATGCTGATGTACCCCATCTAGTTCTAGATATGCTGAATTATACCATCTAGTTCATGCTATAGACATGCTGATATACCCCATCTAGTTCTAGATATGCTGAATTATACCATCTAGTTCATACTATAGACATGCTGATGTACCCCATCTAGTTAATACTATAGACATGCTGATGTACCCCATCTAGTTCATGCTATAGACATGCTGATGTACCCCATCTAGTTCATGCTACAGACATGCTGATGTACCCCATCTAGTTCTAGATATGCTGAATTATACCATCTAGTTCATGCTATAGACATGCTGATATACCCCATCTAGTTCATGCTATAGACATGCTGATGTACCCCATCTAGTTCATGCTATAGACATGCTGATGTACCCCATCTAGTTCATGCTATAGACATGCTGATGTACCCCATCTAGTTCATGCTATAGACATGCTGATGTACCCCATCTAGTTCATGCCATAGACATGCTGATGTACCCCATCTAGTTCATGCTATAGATATGCTGAATTACACCATCTAGTTCTAGACATGCTGATATAACCCATCTAGTTCATACTATAGACATGCTGATGTACCCCATCTAGTTATAGACATGCTGATGTACCCCATCTAGTTCTAGACATGCTGATGTACCCCATCTAGTTATAGACATGCTGATGTACCCCATAGTGTAATATACAGTGCATTCTGAAGGTCTTCAGACCCCTTGATTCTCTCCACATTTTGTTACATTACAGCCTTATTCTAAAATGGATCAAATAAAATAAAAATCCTCATTAACCTACACACAATACCCCATCGTGACAGGTTTATAGTCATTTTTTGCAAATGTATAAAAAATGTAAACAGATAGTTACATAAGTACACAGATCCTTTGCCATTAAGCTCAGGTGCATCCTGTTTCCATTGATCATCCTTGAGATGTTTCTACAACTTGATTGGTGGCCACCGGTGGTTATTAAGTGGTTATAAGTGGTTATAAGTGGTTATAAGTGGTTATAAGTTATTAAAGGATGTTGACGTTATGTCAGTGTGAAGATACTAATTCCAGAGTATGGTACCTCTATATCTCATATTGACTGTGAGGTATTGTATTGACTGTGAGGTATTGTATTGACTGTGAGGTTTTGTATTGACTGTGAGGTATTGTATTGACTGTGAGGTATTGTATTGACTGTGAGGTATTGTATTGACTGTGAGGTATTGTATTGACTATGTGTATTGTATTGACTGTGAGGTATTGTATTGACTGTGAGGTTTTGTATTAACTGTGAGGTATTGTATTGACTGTGAGGTATTGTATTGACTGTGAGGTATTGTATTGACTGTGAGGTTTTGTATTGACTGTGAGGTTTTGTATTGACTGTGAGGTATTGTATTGACTGTGAGGTATTGACTGTGAGGTATTGTATTGACTATGTGTATTGTATTGACTGTGAGGTATTGTATTGACTGTGAGGTATTGTATTGACTGTGAGGTATTGTATTGACTGTGAGGTATTGTATTGACTGTGAGGTTTTGTATTGACTGTGAGGTTTTGTATTGACTGTGAGGTATTGTATTGACTGTGAGGTATTGTATTGACTGTGAGGTATTGTATTGACTGTGAGGTATTGTATTGACTATGTGTATTGTATTGACTGTGAGGTATTGTATTGACTGTGAGGTATTGTATTGACTGTGAGGTATTGTATTGACTGTGAGGCATTGTATTGACTGTGAGGTATTGTATTGACTATGTGTATTGTATTGACTGTGAGGTATTGTATTGACTGTGAGGTATTGTATTGACTGTGAGGTATTGTATTGACTATGTGTATTGTATTAACTGTGAGTTATTGTATTGACTGTGAGGTATTGTATTGACTGTGAGTTATTGTATTGACTGTGAGGTATTGTATTGACTGTGAGGTATTGTATTGACTGTGAGGTATTGTATTGACTATGTGTATTGTATTGACTGTGAGGTATTGTATTGACTGTGAGGTATTGTATTGACTATGTGTATTGTATTGACTGTGAGGTATTGTATTGACTGTGAGGTATTGTATTGACTGTGAGTTATTGTATTGACTGTGAGGTATTGTATTGACTGTGAGGTATTGTATTGACTGTGAGGTATTGTATTGACTGTGAGGTATTGTATTGACTGTGAGGTATTGTATTGACTGTGAGGTATTGTATTGACTGTGAGGTATTGTATTGACTGTGAGGTATTGTATTGACTGTGAGGTTTTGTATTGACTGTGAGGTATTGTATTGACTGTGAGGTATTGTATTGACTGTGAGGTATTGTATTGACTGTGAGGTATTGTATTGACTGTGAGGTATTGTATTGACTGTGAGGTATTGTATTGACTGTGAGGTATTGTATTGACTGTGAGGTATTGTATTGACTGTGAGTTATGGTATTGACTGTGAGGTTTTGTATTGACTGTGAGGTATTGTATTGACTGTGAGGTATTGTATTGACTGTGAGGTATTGTATTGACTGTGAGGTATTGTATTGACTATGTGTATTGTATTGACTGTGTGAGGTGAGGCAGTGGGGAGGGTGAAGGTTATCACAGTGTCTTGTGTTATATAGATAGATTTCAGAATTAACCTGGAATTATCCAATGAAGGGTTTAGGTGAACTGTCTTGGGGGGGATGACTATTTGTAGATAAAGTGCTTAACTGGTGTACAGTAATGTTGTAAATAGACACGATATTGAGTTTCTTAAGGCTGCAATCCCATTAACGGGATTGATATGACAACAGCCAGTGAAAGTGCAGGGCGCCAAATTCAAACAACAGAAATCTCATAATTAAAAATCCTCAAACATACATGTATCTTATACCGTTTTAAAGGTAATCTTGTTGTTAATCCCACCAAATGTCCGATTTCAAATAGGCTTTGCAGCGAAAGCACCAAATACGATAATGTTAGGTCACCACCAAGTCACAGAAAAATTCTGCCATTTTTCCAGCCAAAGAGAGGAGTCACAAAAAGCACAAATAGAGATAAAATTAATCACTAACCTTTGATGATCTTTATCAGATGACACTCATAGGACTTCATGTTACACAATACATATATGTTTTGTTTGATAAAGTGCATATTTATATAAAAAAATCTCAGTTTACATTGGCGCGTTATGTTCACTAGTTCCGAAAACATCTGGTGATTTTGCAGAGAGCCACATCATTTTACAGAAATAGTCATTATAAATGTCGATGAAAATACCATTGTTAGACATGGAATTATAGATACACTTCTCCTTAATGCAACCGCTGTGTCAGATTTAAAAAAAACTTTTTGGAAAAAGCAAACCATGCAATAATATGAGTACAGCTTTCAGACAACATAGCAGCCAAAAAGATATCCGCCATATTGGGTAGTCAACATTAGTCAGAAATAACATGATAAATATTAACTTACCTTTGATGATCTTCATGAGAATGCACTCCCATGAATCCCAGTTCCACATTAAATGTTTGATTTAGTTCGAAAATGTCCATCATTTATGTCCAAAGAGCTACTTCTGTTAGCAAGTTTGGTAAGCAAATCCAAAATCATGAAGCGCGTTCCCTAGTTGCAGACGAAATGTCAAAAAGTTCCGTTACTGTCCGTAGAAACATGTCAAACGATGTATGGAATCAATCTTTAGGATGTTTTTAACATAAAACGTCAATAATGTTCCAACCGGAGAATTCTATTGTCTTCAGAAGTGCGATGGAACAGAGCTCCCTCTCATGTGAACGCGCATGGTCAGAGCATGGTCAGCTCATGGCAGACCTGACTCATTCCTCTCTCATTCTGTCCCACTTCCCAGTATAATCCTCAAACAAGTTTCTAAAGACGGTTGACATCTAGTGGAAGCCTTAGGAAGTGCAACATAACCAATATCCCACTGTGTATTCAATAGGGGCTGGGTTGTAAATCGACCAACCACAGATTTCCCACTTCCTGTTTGGATTTCATCTCTGGTTTTTGCCTGCCATATGAGTTCTGTTATACTCACAGACATCATTCAAACAGTTTTAGAAACTTCAGAGTGTTTTCTATCCAATACTAATAATAATATGCATATATTAGCAACTGGGACTGAGGAGCAGGCCGTTTACTCTGGGCACCTCTGAGCACCTTTCATCCAAGCTACTCAATAGTGCCCCTGCAGCCATAAGAAGTTTTAAGCGAAGGTGCATATGGAGCCAGGTAATTAGATGAGGCAGGTAGTCTTGCAAATGTATTTTGCATGATGAGTAATTTGTGTAGGCAGGAGGCACATGTACTGGCCCAGACAATATTACAGTAACCCTAAGTCTCCCAGATGCTTGAATTACAGACCGATGGTGAGAGCAGGCCAGCGCACAGAGAAGATAAAAAAAGCCTTACTACTACGTCTTTCCCTCTGTGTAAATTTGTAAATTTTTATCTGGGATTGCTTACCTTGCCGTTCTATTTTGAAACCGCACTATGGATTTTATCCCAATAACCAGAATAGGGAGACAAGGGCAGCATTGAACTACATAAATTGAGCTGTGGCAATATATTTATTTAGACATGTAACGGCTTTCTTCCTGGGAAGGAGAGGCGGACCAAAACGCAGCGTGGTTGGAGTTCATGTTATTTTAATAAGGTGAACTGAATACAAAACAATAAACGTGGCAAAACCCAAACAGTACTAACTGGTGCAGACAACACAAAGACAGGAAACAATCACCCACAAACCCCAACACAAAACAAGCTACCTAAATATGGTTCCCAATCAGAGACAATGACTAACACCTGCCTCTGATTGAGAACCATATCGGGTCAAACACAGAAACAGACAAACTAGACACACAACATAGAATGCCCACTCAGATCACATCCATCCTGACCAACACTGAAACAAGGAAAACACACAAGAACTTTGGTCAGAACGTGACAGTACCCCCCCCCCCCCCCCCCCCCCCCCCCAAGGTGCGGACTCCGACCGCACAACCTAAACCTATAGGGGAGGGTCTGGGTGGGCATCTGTCCGCGGTGGCGGCTCTGGCGCTGGACGTGGACCCCACTCCAACATAGTCTTTGTCCACCTCCTTAGCGTCCTTTGAGTGGCGACCCTCGCCGCCGACCTTGGCCTAGGAACCCTAACAAAGGGCCCCACTGGACTGAGGGGCAGCTTGGGACTGAGGGGCAGCTCCGGACTGAGGGGTAGCTCAGGACTGAAGGGTAGCTCAGAACTGAGAGGTAGCTCAGGACTGAGAGGTAGCTCAGGACTGAGAGGTAGCTCAAGTCTGAGAGATAGCTCAGGCTGGTTGACGGCTCTGGCAGATCCTGGCTGACTGGCGGCTCTGGAAGTATATATTTATTTATACAAAAGATATTCTACCGGCTAAAACAGCTGGGATATCCAGATTGAATCGATTTGATTTAAGAGTTCTGTTAAAGTTTCTGGCAATGGTTTTATCTAAGGAAGGATAAAATCTATTCCCAAATATTTAAAATGGAAACGATTAGGATTCCTTACGTAGAGATAGAGGCAGTAGGAATGATTTGGTTCGATTAATTTTATAACTTGAGATGGAGCTGAATTTGTCTACGATCTTCAAAGCTTTGGGGAGATACGTTGTCTAAATAAAATAATATATTGTCGGAGATCCATAGAATTGAGAGATATTGGTATTATGTCTTTCGATTATCAAAATGCCTGGGCCAAGGGCTCCATAGACAATAAAAATAGCAGAGATGAGATGGGATCACCTTGTCTGCTACATCTAGTTATTCTGAACAGAACAGAGAAGATATTGCCTGTTATTACTATGGCTGAGTGATTGGCATGTAGTATTTAAATCAGATGAATTCAATTGGAGCCAAGTCCCATATGTTCCAAAACCGACCAAAGATATGACCGTTCTAGTCTATCAAAAGACATGACCGATCTAGTCTATCAAAAGACATGACCGATCTAGTCTATCAAAAGCTTTTTCTGCATTGAGAGAACTGTCCAAGGAGCTATATGAAGGATGTCAGATATGTAATAGACGACAGAGATTATCTGAGGAGAATCCTTTTTTAACTAACTTTGGTCCAGATGTACGTAAGAATTTAATAAAATAGTTTAATATCTGTGTTTATTAGAGATACGGGGCGATAGTAAGAGCATCTATAACCGTATGTTTGTGTTATGAATGACCAAAGGGGTCTGACTTTAAAGTAAGTACAGTTTAATGCGATATAGTGTCTTAATGGATGTGTTATGAATGGCTGAAGGTGTCTCACTTCAAACAAAGTATTACAGGATACTACAGAAAGTGTCAATAAATAGGTCTTAAACGTTTTGCTGATTTATGAAGGTTGGCTCATGATCCACAGGTGTCTGGAGGGTGGAGAGGTATTTAGATGGATTGATGGACATTCAAAGCGTTGTGTGTGTGTGTGTGTGTGTGTGTGTGTGTGTGTGTGTGTGTGTGTGTGTGTGTGTGTGTGTGTGTGTGTGCGTGTGCGTGTGCGTGTGTCAGAGCCAAGATGATTTGGAATAGGCCTAGTCCTACCTGTAGGGCTTGATTACAACCTGTTTCAATGTTGCCAACAGTTTGTGACTGATCTTTAATTGAGCGATAGGGTGAATGTGTCAGAGACCTGACTGGGCCCAGCATCAGTATGGCTCCTAATATTGTTGTAGAGACCTGACTGGGCCCAGCATCGCATGGTATGGCTCCTTATATTGTTGTAGAGACCTGACTGGGCCCAGCATCGCATGGTATGGCTCCTTATATTGTTGTAGAGACCTGACTGGGCCCAGCATCACATGGTATGGCTCCTTATATTGTTGTAGAGACCTGACTGGGCCCAGCACCGCGTGGATTGACTCCTTATATTGTTGTAGAGACCTGACTGGGCCCAGCATTGCATGGTTTGGCTCCTTATATTGTTGTAGAGACCTGACTGGGCCCAGCACTGCATGGTATGGCTCCTTATATTGTTGTCAGAGACTTGACTGGGCCCAGCACTGCATGGTATGGCTCCTTATGTTGTTGTCAGAGACCTGACTGGGCCCAGCATCGCGTGGATTGACTCCTTATATTGTTGTCAGAGACCTGACTGGGCCCAGCATCACGTCGTTTGACTACTTATATTGTTGTAGAGACCTGACTGGGCCCAGTTTTGCGTGGATTGACTCCTTATACTTTACTCTGTTCTCCTGTAACAGCTAAGGACTACTTTACACTGTTGTCCTGCTATAACAGCTAAGGACTACTTTACTCTGTTCTCCTGTAACAGCTAAGGACTACTTTACACTGTTCTCCTGCTGTAACAGCTAAGGACTACTTTACTCTGTTCTCCTGTAACAGCTAAGGACTACTTTACACTGTTGTCCTGTAACAGCTAAGGACTACTTTACTCTGTTCTCCTGTAACAGCTAAGGACTACTTTACACTGTTCTCCTGCTGTAACAGTTAAGGACTACTTTACACTGTTCTCCTGCTATAACAGCTAAGGACTACTTTACTCTGTTCTCCTGTAACAGCTAAGGACTACTTTACACTGTTCTCCTGCTGTAACAGCTAAGGACTACTTTACTCTGTTCTCCTGTAACAGCTAAGGACTACTTTACACTGTTGTCCTGTAACAGCTAAGGACTACTTTACTCTGTTCTCCTGTAACAGCTAAGGACTACTTTACACTGTTCTCCTGCTGTAACAGCTAAGGACTACTTTACTCTGTTCTCCTGTAACAGCTAAGGACTACTTTACACAGTTCTCCTGTAACAGCTAAGGACTACTTTACACTGTTCTCCTGTAACAGCTAAGGACTACTTTACACTGTTCTCCTGTAACAGCTAAGGACTACTTTACACTGTTCTCCTGCTGTAACAGCTAAGGACTACTTTACACTGTTCTCCTGTAACAGCTAAGGACTACTTTACACTGTTCTCCTGTAACAGCTAAGGACTACTTTACTCTGTTCTCCTGTAACAGCTAAGGACTACTTTACACTGTTCTCCTGTAACAGCTAAGGACTACTTTATTCTGTTCTCCTGTAACAGCTAAGGACGACTTTACACTGTTCTCCTGCTGTAACAGCTAAGGACTACTTTACACTGTTCTCCTGTAACAGCTAAGGACTACTTTATTCTGTTCTCCTGTAACAGCTAAGGACTACTTTACACTGTTCTCCTGCTGTAACAGCTAAGGACTACTTTACTCTGTTCTCCTGCTGTAACAGCTAAGGACTACTTTACACTGTTCTCCTGTAACAGCTAAGGACTACTTTACACTGTTCTCCTGCTATAACAGCTAAGGACTACTTTACTCTGTTCTCCTGTAACAGCTAAGGACTACTTTACTCTGTTCTCCTGTAACAGCTAAGGACTACTTTACACTGTTCTCCTGCTGTAACAGCTAAGGACTACTTTACTCTGTTCTCCTGTAACAGCTAAGGACTACTTTACACAGTTCTCCTGTAACAGCTAAGTACTACTTTACACTGTTCTCCTGTAACAGCTAAGGACTACTTTACACTGTTCTCCTGCTGTAACAGCTAAGGACTACTTTACTCTGTTCTCCTGTAACAGCTAAGGACTACTTTACACAGTTCTCCTGTAACAGCTAAGGACTACTTTACACTGTTCTCCTGTAACAGCTAAGGACTACTTTACACTGTTCTCCTGTAACAGCTAAGGACTACTTTACACTGTTGTCCTGTAACAGCTAAGGACTACTTTACACTGTTGTCCTGTAACAGCTAAGGACTACTTTACACTGTTTTCCTGTAACAGCTAAGGACTACTTTACTCTGTTCTCCTGTAACAGCTAAGGACTACTTTACTCTGTTCTCCTGTAACAGCTAAGGACTACTTTACACTGTTCTCCTGTAACAGCTAAGGACTACTTTACACTGTTCTCCTGTAACAGCTAAGGACTACTTTACACTGTTCTCCTGTAACAGCTAAGTACTACTTTGATCTGAAACCTGGAGATTTAACTTCAACCGCGATAGTCTGTTTCCCGGACACAGATAAATCCTATTTCTCACCTCTCACCTGTTTACCTTCTCACCTGCACTAATAATTATGTTCAATGGTTTACTGGACTCCATTGAAAGTACATTTTTAGTCCAAGACTAGGTTTAATCTGTGTCTGGGAAAACAACCCTGAGTGTTTTCTTCTACAGTTCTCACCAGATTATTATTCCTTATTCTAATAACAAGCCTCACCGGGGTGCAGATTGACCTCCTTCCTAACAGTTGTTTGAGAAGGTAAACATTGTGGATTTTGGATCTACCAGCCATAAAACGTAAATACTTTGAAGTCAAGTCAGAGAAGGATTGATCAAGATTGTCTGAATGACTATTTAATTTATTTAACCTTTGTAAGCCTACATGTGTTTACAGCTAAATCAATGAGGTGGGCAATATGCGATTGCTACATACATTTTTGTACTTTTAAATTATTTAATTAACCTTTGTTTCTTGAAGAATGTAACTTTTAAATGCCTCAAGCTTAGTTCAACTGTCACGCTCCATCAGAGCCCAAAATACTACCTTGTTTGTGAACAATGTAATTATAAACAAACATTTTACAGCCTCAATGTAGTTAATTAAAACCACAGTTTTAATATCATGGATGGTCAGTTCCTGCATCCATAGATTTGGCTATGAATTCGATAGTGGTTAAATTTCTCCAGCCCCGTCCCTCAGCTGTTTGATAGTGGTTAAATTTCTCCAGCCCCGTCCCTCAGCTGTTCGATAGTGGTTAAATTTCTCCAGCCCCATCCCTCAGCTGTTCGATAGTGGTTAAATTTCTCCAGCCCCGTCCCTCAGCTGTTTGATAGTGGTTAAATTTCTCCAGCCCCGTCCCTCAGCTGTTCGATAGTGGTTACATTTCTCCAGCCCCGTCCCTCAGCTGTTCGATAGTGGTTAAATTTCTCCAGCCCCATCCCTCAGCTGTTCGATAGTGGTTAAATTTCTCCAGCCCCGTCCCTCAGCTGTTCGATAGTGGTTAAATTTCTCCAGCCCCATCCCTCAGCTGTTCGATAGTGGTTAAATTTCTCCAGCCCCGTCCCTCAGCTGTTTACCAAAACAGAGGCGTTGTTATTGTTTGTTTGGCAGATTCCCCCTTTAATAGCAGTCTCTTATTGCAAAGACGATCAGTCAAGTTCATAGCTTGGAAGACAGAAATGTGTCCTTCAGTATTGGATATGCTAGAAATGATATATGAGAGACGAGTAGGTTGGATATGGTTGAATATGTAGATAGGTTGGATATGTAATGTAGCTCCCTTCAGTAACCACGAGCACAACCGTTCCTTGATTTTAACTGGCGGCTTTATTCTGTAGTTTTAGTCAGAATTATCACCTTCCGTGAGAACTATAAAGTAAATGAAAAATACAGTTAAGCACACTCTTACAACCTTATCTTACGTGTGACTTATTAGCTTGGTATAACTCTGAAGTGCTTACATACATAACAGGTTAACCGGCGTTATAATGGGTTCAGATTAAACACATGAATAAAGGAAAAAATACCTCATTGGCTGCTTATTACAGAAGGGAGGAAATCAAACTTCACACTTATTATTCCTGGCGTGAATTCACACTTCATCCTAACATACACTCTTCAACCTTTATGAACTACACCCGATGACATGAAAACTTAGCAGGATTGCCTTCCTTCCAAAAGTGTGTTGCTACAATAAGGATCCCTGTTACAACAGTATTAGCTACGTAGTTCCGCTTGTATTATCATTTCCCTCGCACAGCGGACACGTAAACAATTCAAACAAAAGACAACGACATAACCTGTAAATCTAACTGTCAGTTACATGTTGTTAGGTTGGATATGGTTGGATATGTAGGTAGGTTGGATATGGTTGGATATGTAGGTAGGTTGGATATGGTTGGATATGTAGGTAGGTTGGATATGTAGGTAGGTTGGATATGGTTGGATATGTAGGTAGGTTGGATATGGTTGGATATGTAGGTAGGTTGGATATGGTTGGATATGTAGGTAGGTTGGATATGGTTGGATATGTAGGTAGGTTGGATATGTAGGTAGGTTGGATATGGTTGGATATGTAGGTAGATTATTAGTTAGTTAAATTTCTCCAGCCCCATCCCTCAGCTGTTCGATAGTGGTTAAATTTCTCCAGCCCCGTCCCTCAGCTGTTCGATAGTGGTTAAATTTCTCCAGCCCCATCCCTCAGCTGTTCGATAGTGGTTAAATTTCTCCAGCCCCGTCCCTCAGCTGTTTACCAAAACAGAGGCGTTGTTATTGTTTGTTTGGCAGATTCCCCCTTTAATAGCAGTCTCTTATTGCAAAGACGATCAGTCAAGTTCATAGCTTGGAAGACAGAAATGTGTCCTTCAGTATTGGATATGCTAGAAATGATATATGAGAGACGAGTAGGTTGGATATGGTTGAATATGTAGATAGGTTGGATATGTAATGTAGCTCCCTTCAGTAACCACGAGCACAACCGTTCCTTGATTTTAACTGGCGGCTTTATTCTGTAGTTTTAGTCAGAATTATCACCTTCCGTGAGAACTATAAAGTAAATGAAAAATACAGTTAAGCACAATCTTACAACCTTATCTTACGTGTGACTTATTAGCTTGGTATAACTCTGAAGTGCTTACATACATAACAGGTTAACCGGCGTTATAACGGGTTCAGATTAAACACATGAATAAAGGAAAAAATACCTCATTGGCTGCTTATTACAGAAGGGAGGAAATCAAACTTCACACTTATTATTCCTGGCGTGAATTCACACTTCATCCTAACATACACTCTTCAACCTTTATGAACTACACCCGATGACATGAAAACTTAGCAGGATTGCCTTCCTTCCAAAAGTGTGTTGCTACAATAAGGATCCCTGTTACAACAGTATTAGCTACGTAGTTCCGCTTGTATTATCATTTCCCCCGCACAGCGGACACGTAAACAATTCAAACAAAAGACAACGACATAACCTGTAAATCTAACTGTTAGTTACATGTTGTTAGGTTGGATATGGTTGGATATGTAGGTAGGTTGGATATGGTTGGATATGTAGGTAGGTTGGATATGGTTGGATATGTAGGTAGGTTGGATATGTAGGTAGGTTGGATATGGTTGGATATGTAGGTAGGTTGGATATGGTTGGATATGTAGGTAGGTTGGATATGGTTGGATATGTAGGTAGGTTGGATATGGTTGGATATGTAGGTAGGTTGGATATGTAGGTAGGTTGGATATGGTTGGATATGTAGGTAGGTTGGATATGGTTGGATATGTAGGTAGGTTGGATATGTAGGTAGGTTGGATATGTAGGTAGGTTGGATATGGTTGGATATGTAGGTAGGTTGGATATGGTTGGATATGTAGGTAGGTTGGATATGGATAGATTAGTAGGTAGGTTGGATATGGTTAGATATGTAGGTAGGTTAGATATGTTGTTAGGTTGGATATGGTTGGATATGTAGGTAGGTTGGATATGTAGGTAGGTTAGATATGGTTGGATATGTAGGTAGGTTGGATATGGATAGATTAGTAGGTAGGTTGGATATGGCTAGATATGTAGGTAGGTTAGATATGTTGTTAGGTTGGATATGGTTGGATATGTAGGTAGGTTGGATATGTAGGTAGGTTGGATATGGTTGGATATGGATAGATTAGTAGGTAGGTTGGATATGGCTGGATATGTAGGTAGGTTAGATATGTTGTTAGGTTGGATATGGTTGGATATGTAGGTAGGTTAGATATGTTGTTAGGTTGGATATGGTTGGATATGTAGGTAGGTTGGATATGGTTGGATTTGTAGGTAGGTTGGATATGGTTGGATATGTAGGTAGGTTGGATATGGATAGATTAGTAGGTAGGTTGGATATGGCTAGATATGTAGGTAGGTTAGATATGTTGTTAGGTTGGATATGGTTGGATATGTAGGTAGGTTGGATATGTAGGTAGGTTGGATATGGTTGGATATGGATAGATTAGTAGGTAGGTTGGATATGGCTGGATATGTAGGTAGGTTAGATATGTTGTTAGGTTGGATATGGCTGGATATGTAGGTAGGTTAGATATGTTGTTAGGTTGGATATGGTTGGATATGTAGGTAGGTTGGATATGGTTGGATATGGTTGGATATGTAGGTAGGTTGGATATGGTTGGATATGGTTGGATATGTAGGTAGGTTGGATATGGTTGGATATGTAGGTAGGTTGGATATGGTTGGATATGTAGGTAGGTTGGATATGGATAGATTAGTAGGTAGGTTGGATATGGCTGGATATGTAGGTAGGTTAGATATGTTGTTAGGTTGGATATGGTTGGATATGTAGGTAGGTTGGATATGGTTGGATATCTAGGTAGGTTGGATATGGTTGGATATGGATAGATTAGTAGGTAGGTTGGATATGGCTGGATATGTAGGTAGGTTAGATATGTTGTTAGGTTGGATATGTAGGTAGGTTGGATATGGTTGGATATGTAGGTAGGTTGGATATGGTTGGATATGTAGGTAGGTTGGATATGTAGGTAGGTTGGATATGGTTGGATATGGATAGATTAGTAGGTAGGTTGGATATGGCTGTATATGTAGGTAGGTTAGATATGTTGTTAGGTTGGATATGGCTGGATATGTAGGTAGGTTGGATATGTAGGTAGGTTGGCAATGGTTGGATATGTAGGTAGGTTGGATATGCTAGTAATGATATATGAGACAGGAGTAGGTTGTCCCATCAGGGACTGTCTGGACTGTCTGACGGAGCGACATTTGGCACACTAACACAATTAACTTAACTCGATATGTAGGTAGGTTGGATATGGTTGGATATGTAGGTAGGTTGGATATGGTTGGATATGTAGGTAGGTTGGATATGTAGGTAGGTTGGATATGTAGGTAGGTTGGATATGGTTGGATATGTAGGTAGGTTGGATATGGTTGGATATGTAGGTAGGTTGGATATGGATAGATTAGTAGGTAGGTTGGATATGGTTAGATATGTAGGTAGGTTAGATATGTTGTTAGGTTGGATATGGTTGGATATGTAGGTAGGTTGGATATGTAGGTAGGTTAGATATGGTTGGATATGTAGGTAGGTTGGATATGGATAGATTAGTAGGTGGGTTGGATATGGCTAGATATGTAGGTAGGTTAGATATGTTGTTAGGTTGGATATGGTTGGATATGTAGGTAGGTTGGATATGTAGGTAGGTTGGATATGGTTGGATATGGATAGATTAGTAGGTAGGTTGGATATGGCTGGATATGTAGGTAGGTTAGATATGTTGTTAGGTTGGATATGGTTGGATATGTAGGTAGGTTAGATATGTTGTTAGGTTGGATATGGTTGGATATGTAGGTAGGTTGGATATGGTTGGATATGTAGGTAGGTTGGATATGGTTGGATATGTAGGTAGGTTGGATATGGATAGATTAGTAGGTAGGTTGGATATGGCTGGATATGTAGGTAGGTTAGATATGTTGTTAGGTTGGATATGGTTGGATATGTAGGTAGGTTGGATATGTAGGTAGGTTGGATATGGTTGGATATGGATAGATTAGTAGGTAGGTTGGATATGGCTGGATATGTAGGTAGGTTAGATATGTTGTTAGGTTGGATATGGCTGGATATGTAGGTAGGTTAGATATGTTGTTAGGTTGGATATGGTTGGATATGTAGGTAGGTTGGATATGGTTGGATATGGTTGGATATGTAGGTAGGTTGGATATGGTTGGATATGGTTGGATATGTAGGTAGGTTGGATATGGTTGGATATGTAGGTAGGTTGGATATGGTTGGATATGTAGGTAGGTTGGATATGGATAGATTAGTAGGTAGGTTGGATATGGCTGGATATGTAGGTAGGTTAGATATGTTGTTAGGTTGGATATGGTTGGATATGTAGGTAGGTTGGATATTGTTGGATATGTAGGTAGGTTGGATATGGTTGGATATGGATAGATTAGTAGGTAGGTTGGATATGGCTGGATATGTAGGTAGGTTAGATATGTTGTAAGGTTGGATATGTAGGTAGGTTGGATATGGTTGGATATGTAGGTAGGTTGGATATGGTTGGATATGTAGGTAGGTTGGATATGTAGGTAGGTTGGATATGGTTGGATATGGATAGATTAGTAGGTAGGTTGGATATGGCTGTATATGTAGGTAGGTTAGATATGTTGTTAGGTTGGATATGGCTGGATATGTAGGTAGGTTGGATATGTAGGTAGGTTGGATATGGTTGGATATGTAGGTAGGTTGGATATGCTAGTAATGATATATGAGACAGGAGTAGGTTGTCCCATCAGGGACTGTCTGGACTGTCTGACGGAGCGACATTTTGCACACTAACACAATTAACTTTACACCCATCAGTCTGAGGGAGTGTTATTTGGCATGCCAACACACACACACACACACACACAGACACCCACACACACACACACACACACACACACACACACACACACACACACACACACACACACAACACACACACACACACACACACACACACACACACACACACACACACACACACACACACACACACACACACACACACACACACACACACACACACACACTATCCTTGTGGGGACCAAACAATTGATTCCCATTCAAAATCCTATTTTCTCCTACACATAACCCTTTTTAACCAACCTTAACCCTAACACTAACCTTAATCCCAAAACCCTAAATCTAAACCTAAAACCTAACTCCTAACCCTAAATCTAACCACTAACACTCATCTTAACCCTAAACATAATTGCAACCCTAACCTTAATCCCTACGCCTAAAAAAAGCTATTTTTCTAATGGGGACCAGCAAAACGTCCCCACTTGTCCAAAGTGTTCATGTTTATCTATCCTTGTGTGGACTTATAGTCCCATTGAGTCGACAGATGCAGCATTTACCGTGAATGCAGTCACCATGAACGTTGGAACATTGCCTTTACATTAAAAAATGCTTTGTACCACGGATCTTCAGTGCTACAGATTGAATTAATTTAATTTAATTAAGCCCTTAGTGAGTACTACGGTGTACAGCAGTTCCCTGTTCCTCTCCAGCCTCTCTGAACAGAACACAGTTTATAAATGATGTGTCAGAAGGCAGTCAGACAGTCAGTCATCACCACTAGAGTTCTACAATGAGTTCTAGAGTTTTACAATGAGTTCTAGAGTTCTACACAAATCCAGAGAAAGAACACAAATCTGACTGATCTAATAATAATTTATAACAGCCTCTAATAATAATTTATAACAGCCTCTAATAATAATTTAGAACAGACTAATAATAATTTAGAAAGGCCTAATAATAATTTAGAAAGGCCTAATAATAATTTAGAACAGCCTAATAATAATTTAGAAAGGCTTAATAATAATTTAGAAAGGCCTAATAATAATTTAGAAAGGCCTAATAATAATTTAGAAAGGCCTAATAATATTTTGGAACAGCCTCTAATAATAATTTAGAACAGCCTCTAATAATAATTTAGAAAGGCCTAATAATAATTTAGAACAGCCTCTAGTAATAATTTAGAACAGCCTCTAATAATAATTTAGAACAGCCTCTAATAATAATTTAGAACAGCCTCTAATAATAATTTAGAACAGCCTGATGTTGATGACTGATGACTGTTGACTGTTGACAGCCTGATGACTGTTCCAACCATGTTCTGTCTGTTTGACTGATGACTGTTCCGACCATGTTCTGCCTGTTTGACTGATGACTGTTCCAACCATGTTCTGCCTGTTTGACTGATGACTGTTCCAACCATCTTCAGCCTGTTTGACTGATGACTGTTCCAACCATGCTCTGCCTGTTTGACTGAAGACTGTTCCAACCATGTTCTGCCTGTTTGACTGATGACTGTTCCAACCATGCTCTGCCTGTTTGCCTGATGACTGTTCCAACCATGTTCTGCCAGTTTGACTGATGACTGTTCCAACCATGTTCTGCCAGTTTGACTGATGACTGTTCCAACCATGTTCTGCCAGTTTGACTGATGACTGTTCCAACCACCTGTTTGACTGATGACCTAGCTGGTTAGAATAACACCAATCTGGTTAATCTGAGACCTATTGGTAGAATAACACGAGTCTGGTTTATCTGGGACCAAGCTGCAGAATAACACCAGTCTGGTTTATCTGGGACCTATTGGTAGAATAACACCAGTCTGGTTTATCTGGGACCTATTGGTAGAATAACACCAGTCTGGTTTATCTGGGACCTATGGTAGAATAACACCAGTCTGGTTTATCTGGGAGCTATTGGTAGAATAACACCAGTCTGGTTTATCTGGGACCTATTGGTAGAATAACATCAGTCTGGTTAATCTGGGACCTATTGGTAGAATAACACCAGTCTGGTTTATCTGGTACAATGACTCTACTACCTCTTCCTCTGAGGGCAAAGAGCAGCAGGTAAATTAGTTTGTCAATGTTTGTTGACTATGAGCCGACTCAGACTCAAAGTCCACAACGCAACAGACAGACCAGGGCAACACCTTAATGTTCCAGCCTTCTATTTTCCTCCCACCTGAGAGGTACTAGCTAACTCATAACGCTCACAGCTCTTTGTCTGATGTTACATAACCCCCCCCCCACACACACACACACACACACACACACACACACACACACACACACACACACACACACACACACACACACACACACACACTCTAACAGCAATGTATAGGCTTGTCCACACACACTCTAACTGCAATGTTTAGGCTAGCCCATAGTAGCACATTTTAAGTGCAGGCAAACTGGCCGTCCAACAGTCATGTATCCATTCAAAGCTTTCCACATGCCCAGTGAGAGTGATTCTCTCCTTTCTGTAGCTCGACAATCTCCTTCAGTGGACAAGACATTTAGCTAACTTGGCGTAATCTGTGGCAAGGAGGCTGTCAAAGTCAAATCATTAAATAGAACGCAATAATATTTCTGTATCTCTATGGTCCAAAGAATTGTGTTAGCCTGTATCCTACCCAGAGCCAAGATCAAGTCCTCATCTAACGGACTAGAGGTGCTAAATGTCAGACATGTCACTCCTCTGGGTTTAGGAGAGGGTTGGCCACCATCTTGGGTTTCAGTTGCTGGCAGCCGCCGGGGCCTGGGAGGAAGTGCTACTTGACATGAGGTCATCACTGATCGTCTCCTTTGGGGTTTCGCTCACTTCCTGTAGAATGGTATTGCTAACGCACTTCCTTCCGGTTCTTTCTCAGGTTACTCCCCTGGCTTTCAGACCAGTAGCAATTGCAGCATGGGACTAGTCAGTCAGTCAGTCAGTCAGTCAGAGCCAGCCATTCAGTCAGTCAGCCACTCAGTCAGTCAGTCAGTCAGCCACACAGTCAGTCAGAGCCAGCCACTCACTCAGTCAGTCACTCAGTCAGTCAGTCAGTCAGTCAGTCAGAGCCAGCCACTCAGTCAGTCAGCCACTCAGTCAGTCAGTCAGTCAGTCAGCCAGTCAGTCAGTCAGTCAGAGCCAGCCACACAGTCAGTCAGAGCCAGCCACTCACTCAGTCAGTCAGTCAGTCAGTCAGCCACTCAGTCAGTCAGTCAGTCAGAGCCAGCCACTCAGTCAGTCAGAGCAAGTCACTCAGTCAGTCAGCCACTCAGTCAGTCAGTCAGCCAGTCAGTCAGCCACTCAGTCAGTCAGAGCCAGCCACTCAGTCAGTCAGCCACTCAGTCAGTCAGTCAGTAAGAGCCAGCCACTCAGTCAGTCAGAGCAAGTCACTCAGTCAGCCAGCCACTCAGTCAGAGCAAGTCACTCAGCCAGTCAGTCAGCCAGCCACTCAGCCAGCCACTCAGTCAGCCAGTCAGTCACACTGACAGACAGGGCTGGCTGACTATCTCTCAGTCTATCTGTCTGTCAGTGTGTCATTCCGTCTTTCAGTCCAACTGTCTGTCACTCCTCCAGGTATAAAGCCAAGCCACGCCAATACAGAATGGGACACACACCACAAAGCCACAACACGTCCACACACACACACACACACACATACACACACACACACACATACACACACACACACACACACACACACACACACACACACACTCCACTGTATATTTGTATAATGACTCCTCATCCGCTTAAGGGTCTCTTTACGCCTTCCCTACGTACTTCTGGGTAGTTGGTATTAAGACTAACCATATGCAGGTGCATAATGGGACGGATAAATGTAATTCAACTGCTGAAAACCCTCCCACTTTTCATTCAATAGGGATATTTTCATTCAATAGGGATATTGCTCGCTAATGTTCAGTCTCTAAAGGGGACGAGCTCAGGGTGAGGATTTCTTTCCAGAGTGACATCAGGGATTGTAAAATACTTTGTTTCACGGGAAACACGTCTCTCTCAGGACATACTGTCTGAGTCCGTACAGCCAGTTGGGTTCTCAGTTCATCGCACAGACAGGAATAAATATCTCTCTGGGAAGAAGTAGGGTGGGGGTGTATGTTTCATGATGAAAGACTCATCATGATTGTGATAACATGCAGGAACTTAAGTCCTTTTGTTCACCCAACCTAGAATACCTCACAATCAAATGCCGATCGTATGATCTCCCAAGAGAACTCTCCTCGGTAATCGTCACAGCTGTGTATATCCCCCTGAAAGCGGATACCAAGACGGCCATCAAGGAACTTCACTGGACTTTATGCAAACTGGAAACCATATATCCTGAGGATGCATTTATCACAGCTGGGGATTTTAACAAAACAAATTTGGGAAAAAGGCTGCTGAAGTTCTAGCAACACATAGACTGTAGTACTCGTGCTGCTAAAACGACCACTGCTACTCCAACTTCTGGGATGCCTACAAGGCCCTCCCCCGCCCTCCTTTCGGCAAATCTGATCACGACTCCATTTTGCTCCTCCCTTCCTATCGACAGAAACTCAAACAGGAAGCACCCGTGCCAAGGACTATTCAATGCTGGTCTGACCAATCGGAATCCACGCTTCAAGATTGTTTTGATCACGCAGACTGGGATATGTTCCGGGTAGCCTCCGAGAATGACATAGATGAATACACTGATACGGTGAGTGAGTTTATCAGGAAGTGTATAGGAGATGTTGTACCCACTGTGACTATTAAAACCTACCCTAACCAGAAACCGTGGATAGATGGCAGCATTCGCACAAAACTGAAAGTGTGAACGATCGCATTTAACCATGGCAAGGTGACTGTAAATATGGCCGAGTTGCAATTCAACGGCTCAGACATGAGACGTATGTGGCAGGGACTACAGACAATCACAGACTACAAAGGGCAAACCAGCCACATCACGGACACCGACATCTTGCTTCCGGACAAGCTAAACACCTTCTTCACCCGCTTTGAGGACAATACAGTGCCACTGATGCGGCCAGCTACCAAGGACTGTGGGCTCACCTTCTCCGTGGATGACATGAGAGAGACATTTAACCCTCGCAAGGCTGCCGGCCAGACTGCATCCCTTGCCGCATCCTCAGAGCATGCGCAGTCCAGCTGGCTGAGGTGTTTACGTACATATTTAATCTCTCTCTGTCCCAGTCTACTCTCCCAATGTGCTTCAAGATGTCCACCATTGTTCCTGTACCCAAGAAAGCAAAGGTAACTGAACTAAATGACTACAGCTTCGTAGCACTCACTTCTGTCATCATGAAGTGCTTTGAGAGACTATCATATCAGATCATATCACCTCTACCTGGCACCTTAGACCCACTTCAATTTGCTTACCACCGCAATAGATCCACAGACGATGCAATCGCCATCACACTGCCCTATCCCCATATCCAAATCGACGGGACCGCAGTGGAGAAAGTGGAAAGCTTCAAAGGTCCTCGGCCACACATCACTGACAAACTGAAATGGTCCAACCACACAGACAGTGCATCTTCAACCTCAAGAGGCTGACGAAATTTGGCTTGACACCTAAATTCCCTCACAAAACTTTTACAGATTCACAATTGAGAGCATCCTGTCTGGCTGTATCACTGCCTGGTATGGTAACCGCAGGGCTCTCCAGGGGGTGGTGCGGTCTGCCCAACACATCCCAACACATCACTGGGGACAAACTACCTGCCCTCCAGGACACCTACAGCACCCAAAGTCACAGAAGGGGCAAAAAGATCATCAAGGACTTCAACCACCGGAACCACTGTTCACCCCGCTATCATCCAGAAGGCGAGGTCAGAACAGGTGCATCAAATCTGGGGCTGACAGACTGAAAAACAGTTTTTTATCTCAAGGCCATCAGACTGTTAAATACTGTTAAATAGTCATCACTAACACATTAGAGGCTGCTGCCCTATATACATGGACTTTGAATCACTGGCCACTTTATTAACTAGTCACTTTAATAAGAGATTCTGGGAACGTCAGAATGTGGGGGGAAATTAACTATATTCTGGTAATCTGAACAATTGAACATATGCGGTGGTACTTAATGAATATGATGTCAGTTCAGTTGTCATCTGAGACATTCTCATCAATGATAAGATGACATCAATGCTACAGTGGAAAGTCTACACATCAGAGTTATCGGATTCACATGGAAATGTTGTTCAATTTAAATGTTTGAATATGAAATTATTTGTGATGGGATGAAATGTGATTTTAGCTTCTAAAATGTGAGATTTGGGTTTTCATAAGATAGGGCTCTCCTGAAATCAGTGGCCCGCCCCTGTGAAGGGACATGGGCTAAAAAACTTCTCTAACACCCCCTCTTCTCCCTTCCTATGTAAGCCCTTGATGACAATGTAACCTCCTGTTCCGAGGACGTGAGGACGACGGTCCTATGTCAGAACGGTTCAGATAATGACTAAAGAACGAAGCCAACATCAGCGTGAGCTTTGGTTGCGAATGGTATGAACTTTGAACTCTTATTCACTACAGAAGTGATACCTCCTAGCCGTTGAGTTAGCAACAGCCGCTGCGAACGAGGGTTAGGAAGGAACAGACAGAGTATCCCGTCTACCACACAACGACGTTACTACAACCAAATCAAAATCAAATCAAATGTATTTATATAGCCCTTCGTACATCAGCTGATATCTCAAAGTGCTGTACAGAAACCCAGCCTAAAACCCCAAACAGCAAGCAATGCAGGTGTAGAAGCACGGTGGCTAGTGAAAACTCCCTAGAAAGGCCAAAACCTAGGAAGAAACCTAGAGAGGATTAAATTACCAGCAGAGACATTCTTCAAAGGACTTGGTTGGGCAACACGGCCTTCCATCTACCACCAACCTACTGATGCGTAGCTCAGAGTAAATATTTATTGCATTTTCCTTTTCCAAATGGGCGGTAATTTAGAATGCATAAGATACAGTATTCACGATAGCACAGCTTCTCCCTGTGTCCCTCAGTCTTCCCGCTCTTTCACTCAAACCCAGCCCCCTTTCTTTTGTGTAACAAGCTGTCATATCTGTTCCGCCCACTAGGGAAGTTTTCCTTTATGATGTAATTTGTAATCAAGTTATGATTTAATTATGTGTATGTGTAATTCTGTGTGATTAGTTAGGTATTTAGAAAATAAATAATTAAACCTAATTTTGTATTGTTGATTCAACTTGTTAGCCAGGGTTCGTGCAGATAACCAAGAATTTACAACTTTCAGATGAGTCTAAATTAAGATGACGATTAATATTGACTGCTATTGATGTACAATATTACTAGGTCTTTAAGAGTTTATTCGGAAGATAACAGCTCTATAAATATTATTTTGTGGTGCCCGAAATCTCTAGTTAATTACATTTACATGATTAGCTCAATCAGGTAATATTAATTACGGATACATTATTTTAGAGAATAGCATGTCATATCACTTAATCCGGCATAGCCAAAGACACAACATTGTATATAGCCTCTCTACTGCATATAGCCTCTCTACTGTATATAGCCTCTCTACTGTATATAGCCTCTAATGTATATAACCTCTCTACTGTATATAACCTCTCTATTGTATATATCCTCTCTACTGTATATGACCTCTACTGTATATAACCTCTCTACTGTATATAGCCTCTCTACTGTATATAGCCTCTCTACTGTATATAGCCTATACTGTATATAACCTTGCTACTGTATATAGCCTCTACTGTATATATCCTCTACTGTATATAACCTCTCTACTGTATATAACCTCTCTACTGTATATAACCTCTCTATTGTATATAACCTCTCTACTGTATATACCCTCTCTACTGTATACAGCCTCTCTACTGTATATAGCCTCTCTACTGTATATAACCTCTCTACTGTATATAGCCTCTCTACTGTATATAGCCTCTCTACTGTATATAACCGCTCTACTGTATATAGCCTCTCTACTGTATATAGCATCACTACTGTATATAGTCTCTCTAATGTATGTAGTCTCTCTACTGTATATAACCTCTCTACTGTATATAGCCTCTCTACTGTATATAGTCTCTCTACTGTATATAGCCTCTCTACTGTATATAACCTTGCTACTGTATATAGCCTCTACTGTATGTAGCCTCTCTACTGTATATAGCCTCTCTATAGCTTCTCTACTGTATATAGTCTCTCTACTGTTTATAGCCTCTCTACTGTATATAGCCTCTCTACTGTATATAGCCTCTCTACTGTATATAGCCTCTACTGTATACAGCCTCTCTACTGTATATAGCCTCTCCACTGTATATAGCCTCTCTACTGTATATAGCCTCTACTGTATATAGCATCTCTACTGTATAATACCTCTACTGTATATAGTCTCTCTACAGTAGAGAGCCTCTCTACTGTATATCGCATCACTACTGTATATAGTCTCTCTAATGTATATAGTCTCTCTACTGTATATAACCTCTCTACTGTATATAGCCTCCTACCGTATATAGCCTCTCTACTGTATATAGCCTCTCTACTGTATGTAGCCTCTCTACTGTATATAGTCTCTCTACTGTCTATAAACTCTCTACTGTATATAGCCTCTCTACTGTATAGAGCCTGTCTACTGTATATCGCCTCTCTACTGTATATAGCCTCTCTACTGTATCGAGCCCCTCTACTGTATATAACCTCTCTACTGTATATAGCCTCTCTACTGTATATAGCCTCTCTACTGTATAGAGCCTCTCTACTGTTATTTTTCACTGTCTTTTTACTGTTGTTTTTATTTCTTTACTTACCTATTGTTCATCTAATACCTTTTTTGCACTGTTGGTTAGAGCCTGTAAGTAAGCATTTCACTGTAAGGTGTTGTGTTTGGCGTACGTGACAAATACATTTTGACTTGATTTGATTTGTATTCTATACTATTTTACTGTATCTTTAGTCTATGCCGCTCTGACGCCCAAATATTTGATATATTCTTAATTACATTCCTTTACTTTAGATGTGTGTGTATTGTTTTGAATTGTTAAATGTCACTGTTAGAGCTAGGAACACAAACATCTCACTACACCCGCAATAATATCTGCTAATGTCACGACTTCGGCCGAAGTTGGTCCCTCTCCTTCTTCGGGAGGTGTTCGGCGGTCGATGTCACCGGCTTTCTAGACACCACCGATCCTTGTTTCATTTTCGTTTTGTTTTGTCTTGATTATTTACACACCTGGTTTCCATTCCATTAATTATGTTCATTATTTAAAACTCTAATTTCCTTCTCTGTTTTGTGCAATATTGTTTGTCATGTTGGTTCTAGTTGTACGTGCTTTGGTTTATTGTATAAGTTCCTTGTTGGAATCTTACCATTTATTGAGTAAATCTTGGATTATTACTCAGAAATATGTCCTGCGGCCTGACTCTGCATTTTTACCAACGTCCTCACAGCTAAAGACTTGTAAATAACATTTGAATTGAAAATAATATGTACAGTGGGGAGAACAAGTATTTGATACACTGCCGATTTTGCAGGTTTTCCTACTTACAAAGCATGTAGAGGTCTGTGATTTTTATCATAGGTACACTTCAACTGTGAGAGACGGAATCTAAAACAAAAATCCAGAAAATCACATTGTATGATTTTTAAGTCATTAATTAGCATTTTATTGCATGTCATACATTAAGTATTTGATACATCAGAAAAGCAGAACTTAATATTTGGTACAGAAACCTTTGTTTGCAATTACAGAGATCATATGTTTCCCGTAGTTCTTGACCAGGTTTGCACACACTGCAGCAGGGATTTTGGCCCACTCCTCCATACAGACCTTCTCCAGATCCTTCAGGTTTCGGGGCTGTTGCTGGGCAATACAGACTTTCAGCTCCCTCCAAAGATGTTCTATTGGGTTCAGGTCAGGAGACTGGCTAGGCCACTCCAGGACCTTGAGATGCTTCTTACGGAGCCACTCCTTAGTTGCCCTGGCTGGGTGTTTCGGGTCGTTGTCATGTTGGAAGACCCAGGCACGACCCATCTTCAATGCTCTTACTGAGGGAAGGAGGTTGTTGGCCAAGATCTCGCGATACATGGCCCCATCCATCCTCCCCTCAATACGGTGCAGTCGTTCTGTCCCCTTTGCAGAAAAGCATCCCCAAAGAATGATGTTTCCACCTCCATGCTTCACGGTTGGGATGGTGTTCTTGGGGTTGTACTCATCCTCCTTCTTCCTCCAAACACGGCGAGTGGAGTTTAGACCAAAAAGCTCTATTTTTGTCTCATCAGACCACATGATCTTCTCCCATTCCTCCTCTGGATCATCCAGATGGTCATTGGCAAACTTCAGACGGGCCTGGACATGCGCTGGCTTGAGCAGGGGGACCTTGTGTGCGCTGCAGGATTATAATCTATGACGGCGTAGTGTGTTACTAATGGTTTTCTTTGAGACTGTGGTCCGAGCAAGTCTGGCTCATCCTTGACCCCAAGCATACTTCCAAAGTTGTGAAAAAAAGGCTTAAGGACAACAAAGTCAAGGTATTGGAGTGGCCATCACAAAGCCCTGACCTCAATCCCATAGAAAATGTATGGGCAGAACTGAAAAATGCGTGCGAGCAAAGAGGCCTACAAAGCTGACTCAGTTACACCAGCTTTGTCAGGAGGAGTGGGCCAAAATTCACCCAACTTATTGTGGGAAGCTTGTGGAAGGCTAACCAAAACATTTGACCCAAGTTAAACAATTTAAAGGCAAGGCTACCAAATACTAATTGAGTGTATGTAAACTTCGACCCACTGGAAATGTGATGAAATAAATAAAAGCTGAAATAAATCCTTCTCTCTGCTATTTTTCTGCCATTTCACAGTCTTAAGATAAATATGACCTAAGACAGGGATTTTTTTACGAGGATTAAATGTCAGGAATTGTGAAAAAACTGAGTTTAAATGTATTTGGCTAAGGTGTATGTAAACTTCCGACTTCAACTCTATATTTACAATCCCCTTCTCCAAACCAATTACTCAATTACCTATCTCTTATCAAGTTGTAAATTACGGTGCATGGAGAAAGGTTTCTATCTGAAAAAATCAAGGAGATGCTTTTCCCACTTGTAACCGGTAGGTTTTTACTAAACCTTATTCATGGTTTCCTCGTACGTAAGGTTGTGTAATTATGAGGGAATTTTGTTAATCAAATCAAATCAAATTTATTTATATAGCCCTTCGTACATCAGCTGATATCTCAAAGTGCTGTACAGAAACCCAGCCTAAAACCCCAAACAGCAAGCAATGCAGGTGTAGAAGCACGGTGGCTAGGAAAAACTCCCTAGAAAGGCCAAAACCTAGGAAGAAACCTAGAGAGGAACCAGGCTATGTGGGGTGACCAGTCCTCTAATCACCCTGTCATCTCAGATTTTCAAAATATGCTTTACAGCCAAAGCTAGACAAGCATTTAATGTAAGTTTATTGATAGCCTAGCATAGCATTTTGTCCAGCTAGCAGCAGGTAACTTGGTCAGGGAAATCAGAAAAGCAATCAAATTAAATCGTTTACCTTTGATGAGCTTTGGATGTTTTCCCTCACGAGACTCCCAGTTAGATAGCCAATGTTCCTTTTTTCCAAAAATATTATTTCTGTAGTCAAAATAGCTCCGTTTGTTCTTCACGTTTGGCTGAGAAATTGCCCGGAAATTGCACGAAAACACAGAAAAATATTCCAAATTAACTCCATAATATCGACAGAAACATGGCAAACGTTGTTTATAATCAATCCTCAAGGTGTTTTTCAAATAGCTATTCGATAATATATCCACCGGGATAATTGATTTTTCAGTAGGACTGATTGGAATAATGGCTACCTCTGTATTTTACGCTAGAATCACTCCAGCCATCAGATGACCAGTTGCGCAATGTAGCCGCTTACGGGTATTCTTCAACATAAATGCGTAAAACTAAGTCACAATGCTGTAGACACCTTGGGGAATACGGAGTAAGAGTAATCTGGTTGATAGCCCATTCACTGCTCAATAGGGACGCATTGGAACGCAGCGCTTTCAAAACATGAGGCACTTCCGGATTGGATTTTTCTCAGGCTTTCGCCTGCAATATCAGTTATGTTATACTCACAGACAATATTTTTACAGTTATGGAAACTTTAGAGTGTTATCTATCCTAAGCTGTCAATTACATGCATATTCTAGCATCTTGTCCTGACAAAATATCCTGTTTACTTTGGGAAAGTTATTTTTTCAAAAATGAAAATACTGCCCCCTAGTCACAACAGGTTTTAAGGCAAGGTCAGAATACAGTGTATCTGTAGACACGCCTCCGATTTATTAGATCTCCACCCATCGCTACCCAGGCAGCCATGTGGCATTTTCCACATGCTTCAGGTCAGAATATAGAGAGTTCGGAATAGAGAGGATAGAATAGAGAGAGAGAAAAGTGCATTAAAAGGGAATTACATTCCAATTAAGCACGTGTAATTCGGCTCTGAATCCTCCCATTACAGCTTCTCTCATCGCTCTATGGTATTAGATATATGGGTAAACAAAGTGTGAACTCCTATGTCTGAATGAATTCTGTCACTAAGTGTTGTCAATCATTAACAGCACCATATCACCAGGTAACATTCTGAGTATGTTGTCTATCACTAACAGCACCATATCACCAGGTAACATTCTGAGTATGTTGTCTAGCAGCACCATATCACCAGGTAACATTCTGAGTATGTTGTCTATCACTAGCAGCACCATATCACCAGGTAACATTCTGAGTATGTTGTCTAGTAGCACCATATCACCAGGTAACATTCTGAGTATGTTGTCTATCAGCACCATATCACCAGGTAAAATCTGAGTATGTTGTCTAGCAGCACCATATCACCAGGTAACATTCTGAGTATGTTGTCTAGCAGCACCATATCACCAGGTAACATTCTGAGTATGTTGTCTATCACTAGCAGCACCATATCACCATGTAACATTCTGAGTATGTTGTCTAACAGCACCATATCACCAGGTCATTCTGAGTATGTTGTCTAACAGCACCATATCACCAGGTAACATTCTGAGTATGTTGTCTAGCAGCACCATATCACCAGGTAACATTCTGAGTATGTTGTCTATCAGCACCATATCACCAGGTAACATTCTGAGTATGTTGTCTAGCAGCACCATATCACCAGGTAACATTCTGAGTATGTTGTCTATCACTAGCAGCACCATATCACCATGTAACATTCTGAGTATGTTGTCTAACAGCACCATATCACCAGGTCATTCTGAGTATGTTGTCTAACAGCACCATATCACCAGGTAACATTCTGAGTATGTTGTCTAACAGCACCATATCACCAGGTAACATTCTGAGTATGTTGTCTATCAGCACCATATCACCAGGTAACATTCTGAGTATGTTGTCTATCAGCACCATATCACCAGGTAATATTCGGAGTATGTTGTCTAACTCTAACAGCACCATATCCCCAGGTAACATTCTGAGTATGTTGTCTATCACTAGCAGCACCATATCACCAGGTAACATTCTGAGTATGTTGTCTAGTAGCACCATATCACCAGGTAACATTCTGAGTATGTTGTCTATAAGCACCATATCACGAGGTAAAATCTGAGTATGTTGTCTAGCAGCACCATATCACCATGTAACATTCTGAGTATGTTGTCTAACAGCACCATATCAACAGGTCATTCTCAGTATGTTGTCTATCAGCACCATATCACCAGGTAACATTCTGAGTATGTTGTCTAACACTAACAGCACCATATCACCAGGTAACAATCTGAGTATGCTGTCTATCACAAGCAGCACCATATCCCCAGGTAACATTCTGAGTATGTTGTCTAGCAGCACCATATCACCAGGTAACATGCTGAGTATGTTGTCTATCACAAGCAGCACCATATCACCAGGTAACATTCTGAGTATGTTGTCTAACAGCATCATATCAACAGGTAAAATCTGAGTATGTTGTCTATCAGCACCATATCACCAGGTAAAATCTGAGTATGTTGTCTATCAGCATCATATCAACAGGTAAAATCTGAGTATGTTGTCTATCAGCACCATATCACCAGGTAACATTCGGAGTATGTTGTCTATCAGCATCATATCAACAGGTAAAATCTGAGTATGTTGTCTATCAGCACCATATCACCAGGTAACATTCTGAGTATGTTGTCTATCAGCATCATATCAACAGGTAAAATCTGAGTATGTTGTCTAGCAGCACCATATCACCATGTAACATTCTGAGTATGTTGTCTAGCAGCACCATATCACCAGGTCATTCTGAGTATGTTGTCTATCAGCACCATATCACCAGGTAACATTCTGAGTATGTTGTCTATCACTAGCAGCACTATATCACCAGGTCATTCTGAGTATGTTGTCTAGCACTATCAGCACTATATCACCAGGTAACATTCTGAGTATGTTGTCTAGCAGCACTATATCACCAGGTAACATTCTGAGTATGTTGTCAATCACTAGCAG
>NC_048581.1:92850008-92860008 GCF_013265735.2 Oncorhynchus mykiss | reverse complement strand
GTACCCTACACAACCCTACCCTACCCTCTCCTACCCGGCATTACCCTACACTACCTTACCTTACCCTACCTGGCGTTACCCTACCCTACCCGGCATTACCCTACAATAGCCTACACTACACTATCCTACACGACCCTACCCGGCACTACACCCTCCTACCCGGCATTACCCTACACTACCCTACACTACACTACCCTACACTTCCTTATACGGCATTACCCTACACTACCCTACCCTCCCCTACACTACCCTACACTACACTACCCTACCCTACACTACCCTACACTACACTACCCTACACTTCCTTATCCGGCATTACCCTACACGACCCTACCCGGCACTACACCCTCCTACCCGGCATTACCCTACACTACCCTACACTACACTACCCTACACGTCCTTATACGGCATTACCCTACACTACCCTACCCTCCCCTACACTACCCTACACTACACTACCCTACCCGGCACTACCCTACACTACACAACCCGCCATTACCCTACACTACCCTACACTACACAACCCTACACTACCCTACACTACCCTACCATACCCGGCATTACCCTACACTACCCTACACTACCCTACCCGGCATACCCTACCCTACCCGGCATTACCCTACAATAGCCTACACTACACTATCCTACACGACCCTACCCGGCACTACACTACCCTACCCTACCCGGCATTACCCTACACTACCCTACACTACCCGGCACTACCCTACCCGGCATTACCCTACTCTACCCTACACTACCCTACACTACCCTACACGGCATTATCCTACACTACCCTACACTACCCTACCCGGCATTACCCTACCCTACCCGGCATTACCCTACAATAGCCTACACTACACTATCCTACACGACCCTACCCGGCACTGCACTACCCTAACCTACCCGGGATTACCCTACACTACCCTACACTACACTAACCTACACTTTCCTACCCAGCATTACCCTACACTACCCTATCCTACCCGGCACTACCCTACACTACCTTACCCTACACTACCCTACACTACCCTACCAGGCATTACCCTACACTACCCTACCCTACCCGGCATTACCCCACCCTACCCGGCATTACCCTACAATACCCTACACTACACTACCCTACACTACCCTACCCGGCACTAACCTACACTACCTTACACTACACTACCCTACACTACCCTACCAGGCACTACCCTACACTATCCTACCCGGTACAACCCGACACTACACTACCCTACACGACACTACACTACACTACCCTACACTACCCTATCCGGTACTACCCGACACTACACTACAGTACCCTACTCTACACTACCCTACAGTATCCTACACTACCCGACACTACCCTACAATACAATCAATCAATCAAATTTATTTTATATAGCCCTTCGTACATCAGCTGATATCTCAAAGTGCTGTACAGAAACCCAGCCTAAAACCCCAAACAGCAAGCAATGCAGGTGAAGAAGCACGAAGAATACAAAACCCTAACCCACACTGCCCTACACTACCCTAAACAACCATACCCCACACTACCCTACACTACCCTACACAACCCTACACTACCCGACACTACCCTACACTACCTTACACTACCTTACCCTACCCTACACTACCTTACACTACCTTATACTACCCTACACTAAACTACCCGACACTACCCTACACTACCTTACACTACCCTACACTACCTTACACTACCCTACCCTACCCTACCCTACACTACCCGACACATACCCTACACTACCCAACACTACGCTACCCTACCCTACCCGACACTACCTGACACTACCTTACTCTACCCTACCCTACCCTACACTACCCGACACTAAACTAAACTAAATCAAATCAAATCAAATCAAATTTATTTATATAGCCCTTCGTACATCAGCTGATATCTCAAAGTGCTCTACAGAAACCCAGGCTAAAACCCCAAACAGCAAGCAATGCAGGTGTAGAAGCACGGTGGCTAGGAAAAACTCCCTAGAAAGGCCAAAACCTAGGAAGAAACCTAGAGAGGAACCAGGCTATGTGGGGTGGCCAGTCCTCTTCTGGCTGTGCCGGGTGGAGATTATAACAGAACATGGCCAAGATGTTCAAATGTTCATAAATGACCAGCATGGTCGAATAATAATAAGGCAGAACAGTTGAAACTGGAGCAGCAGCACGGCCAGGTGGACTGGGGACAGCAAGGAGTCATCATGTCAGGTAGTCCTGGGGCATGGTCCTAGGGCTCAGGTCCTCTGAGAGAGAGAAAGAAAGAGAGAAGGACAGAATTAGAGAACGCACACTTAGATTCACACAGGACACCGAATAGGACAGGGGAAGTACTCCAGATATAACAAACTGACCCTAGCCCCCTGACACATAAACTACTGCAGCATAAATACTGGAGGCTGAGACAGGAGGGGTCAGGAGACACTGTGGCCCCATCCGAGGATACCCCCGGACAGGGCCAAACAGGAAGGATATAACCCCACCCACTTTGCCAAAGCACAGCCCCCACACCACTAGAGGGATATCTTCAACCACCAACTTACCATCCTGAGACAAGGCTGAGTATAGCCCACAAAGACCTCCGCCACGGCACAACCCAAGGGGGGGGGGGGGGGGGCCAACCCAGACAGGATGACCACATCAGTGAATCAACCCACTCAGGTGACGCACCCCCTCCAGGGACGGCATGAGAGAGCCCCAGTAAGCCAGTGACTCAGCCCCTGTAATAGGGTTAGAGGCAGAGAATCCCAGTGGAAAGAGGGGAACCGGCCAGGCAGAGACAGCAAGGGCGGTTCGTTGCTCCAGAGCCTTTCCGTTCACCTTCCCACTCCTGGGCCAGACTACACTCAATCATATGACCCACTGAAGAGATGAGTCTTCAGTAGAGACTTAAAGGTTGAGACCGAGTTTGCGTCTCTGACATGGGTAGGCAGACCGTTCCATAAAAATTGAGCTCTATAGGAGAAAGCCCTGCCTCCAGCTGTTTGCTTAGAAATTCTAGGGACAATTAGGAGGCCTGCGTCTTGTGACCGTAGCGTACGTGTAGGTATGTACGGCAGGACCAAATCAGAGAGATAGGTAGGAGCAAGCCATTGTAATGCTTTGTAGGTTAGCAGTAAAACCTTGAAATCAGCCCTTGCTTTGACAGGAAGCCAGTGTAGAGAGGCTAGCACTGGAGTAATATGATCAAATTTTTGGGTTCTAGTCAGGATTCTAGCAGCCGTATTTAGCACTAACTGAAGTTTATTTAGTGCTTTATCCGGGTAGCTGGAAAGTAGAGCATTGCAGTAGTCTAGCCTAGAAGTGACAAAAGCATGGATTAATTTTTCTGCATCATTTTTGGACAGAAAGTTTCTGATTTTTGCAATGTTACGTAGATGGAAAAAAGCTGTCCTTGAAATGGTCTTGATATGTTCTTCAAAAGAGAGATCAGGGTCCAGAGTAACGCCAAGGTCCTTCACAGTTTTATTTGAGACGACTGTACAACCATTAAGATTAATTGTCAGATTCAACAGAAGATCTCTTTGTTTCTTGGGACCTAGAACAAGCATCTCTGTTTTGTCCGAGTTTAAAAGTAGAAAGTTTGCAGCCATCCACTTCCTTATGTCTGAAACACATGCTTCTAGCAAGGGCAATTTTGGGGCTTCACCATGTTTCATTGAAATGTACAGCTGTGTGTCATCCGCATAGCAGTGAAAGTTAACATTATGTTTTCGAAAAACATCCCCAAGAGGTAAAATATATAGTGAAAACAATAGTGGTCCTAAAACGGAACCTTGAGGAACACCGAAATTTACAGTTGATTTGTCAGAGGACAAACCATTCACAGAGACAAACTGATATCTTTCCGACAGATAAGATCTAAACCAGGCCAGAACTTGTCCGTGTAGACCAATTTGGGTTTCCAATCTCTCCAAAAGAATGTGGTGATCGATGGTATCAAAAGCAGCACTAAGGTCTAGGAGCACGAGGACTACCCTACACTACCCTACAGTATCCGACAATACACTACACTACCCGACACAACCCAACCCTACCCCACACTACCCTACACTACCCTACACAACCCTACACTACCCGACACTACCCTACACTACCTTACACTACCTTCTCTACCCTACACTACCTTACACTACCTTACACTACCCTACACTACACTACCCGACACTACCCTACACTACCCTACACTACCTTACACTACCCTACACTACCTTTCACCACCCCACCCTACCCAACACTACCCATCACTACCTGACACTACCTTACACTACCCAACACTAGCCTACACTACACGACACTACCCAACACTACCCAACACCACCCGACACTAAACTACACTACCCGGCACTACCCTAGACTACTTTACACCACTCGACATTACCTGACACTACCCTACACTACCCGACACTACTCTACACTACTCTACATTACCCTACACTTCCCTACACTTCCCTACACTACCCTTCACACTTCTACCCTACACTAGCCAACACTACCCTTCACAATTCTACCCTACACTACCCTACACTACCCGACACTAACCGACACTACCCGAAACTACCCTACAAGATTCTACCCTATACTACCCGATCCTACGCTACACTACCCTACACTACCCAAAACTACCCGATACTACCCTACACTACCTTACACTACCTTACCTTACCCTATCCTACACTACCTGACACTACCCGACACTACCCTACACTATCCAACACTACCCGACACTACCCTACACTACCCTACACTACCCGACACTACCCGACACTACCTTACACTACCCTACACTACTGTACCCGACACAACCCCACACTACCCGACACTACCCGACACTACCCCACACTACCCCACACTACCCGACACTACCCGACACCAACCTACACTACCTGGCACTACCATACACTACCCGACACTACCCTACACTACCCTACAATACTCTACACTACCCCCAGCTACCCGACACTACTCTACACTACTCTACACTACCCTACACTTCCCTATACTACCCTTCACAATTCTATCCTACACTACCCTTCACTACCCGACACTACCCGACACTACCCTACACAATTCTACCTAACACTACCCAACACTATCCGAAACTACCTTACACTACCCGAAACTACCCTACACTATCCAACACTACCTGACACTAACCTCACTACCCAACACTACCCTACACTACCCAACACTAACCTCACTACCCAACACTACCCGACACTACCTTACACAACCCTACACTACCCTACTTTACTGTACCCGACACAACCCTACACTACCCTACACTACCCGACACTACCCAACACTACCCGACACTAACCTCACTACCCAACACTACCTTACACTACCTGACACTAACCTACACTACCCGACACTACCCTCACTACCCGACACTACCTTACACTACCCTACCCTACTTTACTGTACCCGACACAACCCTACACTACCCTACACTACCCGACACTACCCAACACTACCCAACACTAACCTACACTACCCAACACTACCCAACACTACCCAACACGACCCAACACTACCTTACACTACCAAACACTACCCAACACTACCCTACACTACCCGAAGCTACCCGACAGTACCCGACACTACACTACACTACCCGACAGTAGCCGACACTACACTACACTACCCGACACTACCCGACACCACCCTACACTACCCGGTACTACCCTACACTACTCTACACTACCCAACACTGTTCTACCATACACTACCAGACACTACCCAAGCTACCCTAAACAATTCTACCCTTTACTACCCAATACTATCTGACACTACCCTACACTACCCTACACTACCCGACACTACACTACACTACCCTACACTGCCCGACACTACCTGACACTACCCTAAACTACCCTACACTACCCTACACTACCCTACACTACTCTACTCTACCTAACACTAACAGACACTACTCCACACTAACTCACACTACCCTACACTACCCAACACTACACTACTCTACATTACCCTACACTTCCCTACACTACCCTTCACAATTCTATCCTACACTACCCAACACTACCCGACGCTACCCTATACCACCCTACCCGACACTACCCTACACTACCAACACTATTCTACCCAACACTACCCGACACTACCCGGCTGTGCTCTACACTATTCTACCCGACACTACCCTACACTGCCCTACACTATTCTACATTATCCCACACTACCCTACACTACCCGACACTATTCTATCCGACACTACCCTAAACTACACTACACTACCGACACTACCCGACACTACTTTACACTGCCCTACACCACATTACTTTACACTACCCTACACTACCCTAAACTATTCTTCCATACACTACTGACACTACATGACACTACGCTAACATACACTACCCGACACTACCCTACACTACCCGATACTACCCGACACTACCCGACAGTACCCGGCATTACCCTACACAATTCTACCCAACACTAGCCGACCCAATCTGACACTAACCTACACTACCCGACACTACCCGGCAGTACTCTACACTATTCTACCCTACACTACCCTACACTACCCTACAACACTTTACACTACCTGACACTACCCTACACTACCCGACACTACCCTACACTACCCAACACTACTCTACACTACCTTACACTACCCGACACTACCCTACACTACCCAACACTAACCCTACACTACCCTACCCTACTTTACACTACCCTACACAACCCTACACTACCCTACACTACCTTTCACCACCCCACCCTACCCAACACTACCCATCACTACCTGACACTACCTTACACTACCCAACACTAGCCTACACTACACGACACTACCCAACACTACCCAACACCACCCGACACTAAACTACACTACCCGGCACTACCCTAGACTACTTTACACCACTCGACATTACCTGACACTACCCTACACTACCCGACACTACTCTACACTACTCTACATTACCCTACACTTCCCTACACTTCCCTACACTACCCTTCACACTTCTACCCTACACTAGCCAACACTACCCTTCACAATTCTACCCTACACTACCCTACACTACCCGACACTAACCGACACTACCCGAAACTACCCTACAAGATTCTACCCTATACTACCTGATCCTACGCTACACTACCCTACACTACCCAAAACTACCCGATACTACCCTACACTACCTTACACTACCTTACCTTACCCTATCCTACACTACCTGACACTACCCGACACTACCCTACACTATCCAACACTACCCGACACTACCCTACACTACCCTACACTACCCGACACTACCCGACACTACCTTACACTACCCTACACTACTGTACCCGACACAACCCCACACTACCCGACACTACCCGACACTACCCCACACTACCCCACACTACCCGACACTACCCGACACCAACCTACACTACCTGGCACTACCATACACTACCCGACACTACCCTACACTACCCTACAATACTCTACACTACCCCCAGCTACCCGACACTACTCTACACTACTCTACACTACCCTACACTTCCCTATACTACCCTTCACAATTCTATCCTACACTACCCTTCACTACCCGACACTACCCGACACTACCCTACACAATTCTACCTAACACTACCCAACACTATCCGAAACTACCTTACACTACCCGAAACTACCCTACACTACCCTACACTACCCAACACTAACCTCACTACCCAACACTACCCGACACTACCTTACACAACCCTACACTACCCTACTTTACTGTACCCGACACAACCCTACACTACCCTACACTACCCGACACTACCCAACACTACCCGACACTAACCTCACTACCCAACACTACCTTACACTACCTGACACTAACCTACACTACCCGACACTGCCCTCACTACCCGACACTACCTTACACTACCCTACCCTACTTTACTGTACCCGACACAACCCTACACTACCCTACACTACCCGACACTACCCAACACTACCCAACACTAACCTACACTACCCAACACTACCCAACACGACCCAACACTACCTTACACTACCAAACACTACCCAACACTACCCTACACTACCCGAAGCTACCCGACAGTACCCGACACTACACTACACTACCCGACAGTAGCCGACACTACACTACACTACCCGACACTACCCGACACCACCCTACACTACCCGGTACTACCCTACACTATTCTACACTACCCAACACTGTTCTACCATACACTACCAGACACTACCCAAGCTACCCTAAACAATTCTACCCTTTACTACCCAATACTATCTGACACTACCCTACACTACCCTACACTACCCGACACTACACTACACTACCCTACACTGCCCGACACTACCTGACACTACCCTAAACTACCCTACACTACCCTACACTACCCTACACTACTCTACTCTACCTAACACTAACAGACACTACTCCACACTAACTGACACTACCCTACACTACCCAACACTACACTACTCTACATTACCCTACACTTCCCTACACTACCCTTCACAATTCTATCCTACACTACCCGACACTACCCTACACTACCAACACTATTCTACCCAACACTACCCGACACTACCCGGCTGTGCTCTACACTATTCTACCCGACACTACCCTACACTGCCCTACACTATTCTACATTATCCCACACTACCCTACACTACCCGACACTATTCTATCCGACACTACCCTAAACTACACTACACTACCGACACTACCCGACACTACTTTACACTGCCCTACACCACATTACTTTACACTACCCTACACTACCCTAAACTATTCTTCCATACACTACTGACACTACATGACACTACGCTAACATACACTACCCGACACTACCCTACACTACCCGATACTACCCAACACTACCCGACAGTACCCGGCATTACCCTACACAATTCTACCCAACACTAGCCGACCCAATCTGACACTAACCTACACTACCCGACACTACCCGGCAGTACTCTACACTATTCTACCCTACACTACCCTACACTACCCTACAACACTTTACACTACCTGACACTACCCTACACTACCCGACACTACCCTACACTACCCAACACTACTCTACACTACCTTACACTACCCGACACTACCCTACACTACCCAACACTAACCCTACACTACCCTACCCTACTTTACACTACCCTACACAACCCTACACTACCCTACACTACCCAACACTACACTACTCTACATTACCCTACACTTCCCAACACTACCCTTCACAAATCTACCCTACACTACCCAACAGTACCCTTCCCAATTCTACCCTACAGTAGCCGTCACTACCCTTCACAATTCTATCCTACACTATCCTACCGTACCCGACACTACCCGACATTACCCTACACGATTCTACCTTACACTACCCTACACCACCCTACACTACCCTAAACTACCCTACACTACTCTACACTACCCGACACTACCCCCTTACTACCCTACAATACCCGACACTACCCTACACCACCCTATACTACTCCACACTGCCCTACACTACCCTACACTAACCGACACTACTCCACACTACCACTCTACCGAGCAATACCTCAAGACTTCCTTAATATTGGACATCTCACACCAGCTGTTATTGACAAATAGACACACACCACCAGCACTTGTCTTACCAGACGTAGCTGGTCTGTCTTGCCGATGCAAGGAAAACCCAGCTAACTGTATATTATCTGTGTCATTGTTCAGCCACCACTCATTGAAACATAAGATATTACAGTTTTTAATGTCCCGTTGGTAGGATAGTCTCGAACTGAGATCATCCAGTTTATTCTCCAGTTATTGCATGTTGATCAATAGAAAACATGGTAGAGGAGGGTTACACACTCGCTGACAAATTCTCATAAGGCACCCCGATCGACTCCCCCTGTATTTCCATCTTTCTTCACGGGAATGACAGGGATTTGGGCCTGGTCTCAGAGAAGCAGTATATCATTTGTCCAGTTCGAGGTGAGTGCTCTGATATCCAGAAGCTCTTTTCGGTCATAAGACAAGGTAGC
>NC_048581.1:92735008-92847508 GCF_013265735.2 Oncorhynchus mykiss | reverse complement strand
ACAAAATAAAGACACTATAAATACACTATAAATACACTACACTATGAAGACACTTATACACTATAAATACACTACAAAATAAAGACACTATAAATACACTATAAATACACTACACTATGAAGACACTTTAAATACACTACACTATAAAGGCACTTTAAATACACCACAAAATAAAGACAATATAAAGACACTATAAATACACTATAAATACACTATAAACTGCGAAGAACCTGCTCCATAGCCGTCCCCGGTTGCGGCAGCAGGTCGTGTTGTTGACGTAGTAGGTGTCTCTGTTTGTCGACCGTCTGAGAGATGTCCAGATGTCTTCCTGCTTCCATATGTTGAAGCAGTATTCTGTAATGTAGACGCTGGGATTCGGGAAACAAGTGCAGGTGGTGAGTTTAATAATACATGAAACATGGACCAATACAAGGAAAAAGAGTAGCAAATGGACATGAAACAACGTTCATACTGCCTGGGGAATAAACCTGAGTGAGTGCCAGATATAGGGGAGGTAATGAGAGAGGAAATGGAGTATAGCTGTGCTTTATCATGAGGAGCAGGTGCACGTAATGACAGATGCCAGGTGCACGTAATGACAGATGCCAGGTGTGCGTAATGACAGATGCCAGGTGTTCGTAATGACAGATGCCAGGTGCACGTAATGACAGATGCCAGGTGCACGTAATGACAGATGCCAGGTGCTCGTAATGACAGATGCCAGGTGTTCGTAACGACAGATGCCAGGTGTTCGTAACGACAGATGCCAGGTGTTGGTAATGACAGATGCCAGGTGTTGGTACTGACAGATGCCAGGTGTTCGTAATGACAGAGAGCAAGTGAGCAAAATTTCTGAGGCGCTGTTTTCCATTGTCTCCTTATATGGCTGTGAATGCGACAGGAATGAGCTTACATTTCCTGCCGTTTCCCCAAGGTGTCGGCAGCATTGTGACGTATTTGTAGGCATATCATTGGAAGATTGACCATAAGAGACTACATTTTCCAAGTGTCCGCCTGGTGTCCTGCGTCGAAACTGGTGCGCAAACGCCAGGTGCAAGTATTTTTCCATTTGATAGAGAGGAGAAACCAGACTTCCACGAACGATATATCATCGAAGAGATATGTGAAAAACACCTTGAGGATTGATTCTAAACAACGTTTGCCATGTTTCAGTCGATATTATGGAGTTAATTTGGAAAAAAGTTTGCCGTTTTGATGACTGAATTTTGGGGTTTTTTTGGTAGCCAAATGTGATGTACAAAACGGAGCGATTTCTAATACACAAAGAATCTTTTTGGAAAAACTGAACATTTGCTATCTAACTGAGAGTCTCCTCATTGAAAACATCCGAAGTTCTTCAAAGGTAAATTATTTTATTTGAATGCTTTTCTTGTTTTTGTGAAAATGTTGCCCGCTCAATGCTACGCTAAATGCTACGCTAGCTATCAATACTGTTACACAAATGCTTGTTTTGCTATGGTTGAAAAGCATATTTTGAAAATCTGAGATGACAGTGTTGTTAACAAAAGTCTAAGCTTCAGAGCTAGCATATTTATTTCATTTCATTTGCGATTTTCATGAATAGTTAACGTTGCGTTATGGTAATGAGCTTGAGGCTGTACTCACGATCCCGGATCCGGGATGGCTAGTATCAAGAGGTTAACTTAACTTCTTAGTGATCCCTTCGCGCGCCAATCCCATTAACGGGATTGATTTGACAACACCCAGTGAAATTGCAGTGCTCCAAATTCAAAAACAGAAATACTCATAATAATAATTCATAAATCATACAAGTGTTACACATCAGTTTAAAGATTAACTTCTTGTTAATCCAGCCATAGTGTCAGATTTCAAAAAGGCTTTACGGCGAAAGCTCAGTGACACAATGGTAGGGATTAACTGAGCTGGTCTTGGGTCAATGATAAGTCATTGTCTCAACACAGCCTTGAAATGCGTGGACAGAGTCCAGGAGCCAAGATGATTTGGATGGACTCCGTCATTCCTGTAGAGTATCTTCTGTTTCCAGAAGGTGTCATAGTTATCTATAAAAGTGATTCCAACAGAGATACCAAAATATTTTAGCCAGGTGTGTAATGCCAATAGCCTGCTGAATCTTTCACACCCAAACGATGGTACCGGACCAGAAATAATTGGCCACTTTTTGGAATCTTTCAGTGCTAGAAGATCAGAGCTCTCCTGATATCGCTTGACCCCACATGGACTACAACAGCGGCCTTGTAATTTCCTGTTCTCGTGTTCCAGGATATCAAAGGGTACTCTTCAGGAAGGGATCATTGCAGAGTACCGGCCAGTCGGCTGTGGAGAGCCGGCATGCCGGCAACACTTCCACCTGTTCGGAGCGGCGTCCAGCTTCTTGGGTAGAAGTGGGTGGGCGTGCGTTCCCCAGTAGCTTGTGTAGGTTCGCTACTTGTTTGCTAAGAGTAGCAAACTAAAAGCAAAATAGACACAACTCCAGCAGCATTGAAAATGTTTGTTAGCGTTTTCCATGTGATGCTCCAGGCTAGCTAAGCTTCTGTGTCTCTCCTCTTGACAGGTATCCCCCAACTTGTCTGAGAGAGAACCACATGGTCAAAAACGTTAGGCCTAGGTAAGACTACACCAATCACACATTTCGTTCGAATTTTTGTCAAATTCACGATGTGAAAAATTAACGGTGGTTTAGAGTATTATAACTCAGGCTAGTAAAACACTTAGTGTATAACTCTAAATGAAAGGGTTCTCTGATTACAAACGGTTACTGTATGTCGGAGCGCCAGACATCACAGGACTCAATCATAGGTTTCCAAACACTGATTTCAACCAGTCAGGGAACCGATCAGCCTGCTCCTTTCCGATCTCTGTCACACACACACCAAACAAACACACATGCACACCCAAAATCGATAAGGACTCTCCTCTCTGATCTCTGTCACACACACACCACACAAACACACATGCACACCCAGTATCGATCAGGCCTCTCCTCTCTGATCTCTGTCACACACACACCACACAAACACACATGCACACCCAGTATCGATCAGGCCTCTCCTCTCTGATCTCCGTCACACACACACCACACAAACACACATGCACACCCAGTATCGATCAGGCCTCTCCTCTCTGATCTCCGTCACACACACACCACACAAACACACATGCACACCCAGTATCGATCAGGCCTCTCCTCTCTGATCTCTGTCACACACACACCACACAAACACACATGCACACCCAGTATCGATCAGGCCTCTCCTCTCTGAACTCTGTCACACACACACCACACAAACACACATGCACACCCAGTATCGATCAGGCCTCTCCTCTCTGATCTCTGTCACACACACACCACACAAACACACATGCACACCCAGTATCGATCAGGACTCTCCTCTCTGAACTCTGTCACACACACACCACACAAACACACATGCACACCCAGTATCGACCAGATCCTCTCCTCTCTGAACTCTAAGAGCTAAAGCAAAAATAAGGTGATTTAAAAACAGCCCCAGTGTGTAATAAAGCCAATCATAATGGCAGCTAAATCAGACACAGACACATACACAGACACAGAGACACACACACACAGACACACACACAGACACACACACAGACACACAGACACACACACACACACAGACAAACACACACACACACTCAGACACAGACAAACACACACACACACACTCAGACACAGACAAACACAGACACACAGACACACAGACACACAGACACACACACAAACACATAAAGACACACACACACACCCACAAACACACACACACACACACACAGATGCAAGCAATCACACACAGACACACACAGACACACACACACACACACACACACACACACACACACACACACACACATACACTATCATAATGGGCTAATGGCAGCTAAATCAATGTAGCTTCAGTTACTCCAGGATCCTGGACAGCATTAGGATGACATCATAGGGAATATTCAGGGTATTGAGGGTTCTATTAAGGCTCGTAAAGTGTACCCTGGAATCAATAGAAGCCTATGTCCCAAATGACACTATTTTCCCTACATTGTGCACTACTTTGACCAGACCCTTATGGGCACTTGTGCACTATAAAGGGAATAGGGTGCCATTTGGGAGTCCGACATTCTGTTTTTAGAGTGCTCGCCCCACGTCAAGACCAGACCACACAGGACCTACTCACCTACTCATCCACTCATCTCCTCCCTCACTCCTCTTTCTCTCCTCTCCTCCCCATCCCTCTCCTCTCTTCTCTTCTATAGATATAGTAGAATCAGACCAATGAAACATCAATATATAGTAGAATCAGACCAATGAAACATCAGGATATAGTAGAATCAGACCAATAAAACATCAGGATATAGTAGAATCAGACCAATGAAACATCAGGATATAGTAGAATCAGACCAATGAAACATCAGGATATAGTAGAATCAGACCAACGAAACATCAGGATATAGTAGAATCAGACCAATGAAACATCAGGATATAGTAGAATCAGACCAATGAAACATCAGGATATAGTAGAATCAGACCAATGAAACATCAGGATATAGTAGAATCAGACCAATAAAACATCAGAATATAGTAGAATCAGACCAATGAAACATCAGGATATAGTAGAATCAGACCAATAAAACATCAGGATATAGTAGAATCAGACCAATAAAACATCAGGATATAGTAGAATCAGACCAATAAAACATCAGGATATAGTAGAATCAGACCAATGAAACATCAGGATATAGTAGAATCAGACCAATAAAACATCAGGATATAGTAGAATCAGACCAATGAAACATCAGGATATAGTAGAATCAGACCAACGAAACATCAGGATATAGTAGAATCAGACCAATAAAACATCAGGATATAGTAGAATCAGACCAACGAAACATCAGGATATAGTAGAATCAGACCAATAAAACATCAGGATATAGTAGAATCAGACCATAATATTGTTGATTATCATATTCTCCTTACTGTTTGATAATGTTGCAGATTAATGCATGTTATGTAAATAAAACAATACCAAGTTATAAATAACATATGTTATTATGTCAATATGTTAATTAAGACAAATTGTCCTTTGCGCATATCATGAAGATATGGTTTATCTTAGGGATCGGCGTTCCGTCAACGGGACAGTTGTAAATAATGCAGCGCCTTGTGTCACGATCGTAGATTTTAGAGAAACAACAAATGTCGGTACATATTGTCACGGCCGTTGAAGGAAGAAGACCAAGGTGCAGCGTGGCGAGCGTTAATATTCCTTCATTTAAGAATGACGCCAACAACAAACCATACAAAAACAAACCGTGAAGCTAAAGGCTACGTGCCATGAACAAAGACAACTTCCCACAAAGAAAGGAGGGAAAACGGGCTGCCTAAGTATGGTTCCCAATCAGAGACAACGATAGACAGCTGTCCCTGATTGAGAACCGTACCCGGCCAAAACATAGAAATACAAAAACATAGAAAACAGAACATAGAATGCCCACCCCAAATCACGCCCTGACCAAACCAAATAGAGACATTAAAAGGCTCTCTCAGGTCAGGGCGTGACACATATAAGTGGCTGATATCGGCTGAAAGCTTAAATTATTGTTAAGATAACTGCACTGTCTAATTTACAGTAGCTATTACTGCTATTGTTTGAGGAGAGCGTGTGTCATGGCTGCCTAGATGTGAGCAGGGAACCTGTGTGTGTGTGTGTGTGTGTGTGTGTGTGTCAGGGCTGCCTAGATGTGAGCAGGGAACCTGTGTGTGTGTGTGTGTGTGTGTGTGTGTGTGTGTGTGTGTGTGTGTGTGTGTGTGTGTGTGTGTGTGTGTGTGTGTGTGTGTGTGTGTGTGTGTGAGTGTGTGTGTGTGAGTGTGAGTGAGTGAGTGAGTGAGTGAGTGAGTGAGTGAGTGAGTGAGTGAGTGAGTGAGTGAGTGAGTGAGTGAGTGAGTGAGTGAGTGAGTGAGTGAGTGAGAGAGAGAGAGAGGGCTGCCTAGCTGTGAGCAGCGAACCAGAGTGTGTGAACTAGGAGACTGGGCATGCAGGAGAGATCTAAATATAGGATGCAGTGTGATTACTGTTGCTACAGATACAGATACAATATGACTTAACAGGCTGTGATTACTGTTGCTACAGATACAATAGGACTTAACAGGCTGTGATTACTGTTGCTACAGATACAATAGGACTTAACAGGCTGTGATTACTGTTGCTACAGATACAATAGGACTTAACAGGCTGTGATTACTGTTGCTACAGATACAATAGGACTTAACAAGCTGTGATTACTGTTGCTACAGATACAACAGGACTTAACAAGCTGTGACTACTGTTGCTACAGATACAATAGGACTTAACAAGCTGTGATTACTGTTGCTACAGATACAATAGGACTTAACAGGCTGTGATTACTGTTGCTACAGATACAATAGGACTTAACAAGCTGTGATTACTGTTGCTACAGATACAACAGGACTTAACAAGCTGTGACTACTGTTGCTACAGATACAACAGGACTTAACAAGCTGTGATTACTGTTGCTACAGATACAATAGGACTTAACAAGCTGTGATTACTGTTGCTACAGATACAATAGGACTTAACAAGCTGTGACTACTGTTGCTACAGATACAATAGGACTTAACATGCTGTGATTACTGTTGCTACAGATACAACAGGACTTAACAAGCTGTGATTACTGTTGCTACAGATACAATAGGACTTAACAAGCTGTGATTACTGTTGCTACAGATACAACAGGACTTAACAAGCTGTGACTACTGTTGCTACAGATACAATAGGACTTAACAGGCTGTGATTACTGTTGCTACAGATACAACAGGACTTAACAAGCTGTGATTACTGTTGCTACAGATGCAATAGGACTTAACAAGCTGTGATTACTATCATGTTTCAGGTAAGACCCAAGTGCAGACTGTGTTGAAGTAACAATGTTTATTACAGCAACAGGGGCAGGCAATCGACAGGTCGAGGCAGGCAGGGGTCGATAATCCAGACTGGGGGGGGGCAAAGGTACAAGATGGCAGGCAGGCTCAGGGTCAGGTCATACAGCGTTCGGGAATCAAGAGGTGGGACAAAGGTACAGATACAGATACAACAGGATACAGATACAGATTCAGATACAACAGAATACAGATACAGATTCAGATACAACAGGATACAGATACAGATTCAGATACAACAGGATAAAGATACAGATTCAGATACAACAGGATAAAGATACAGATTCAGATACATCAGGATACAGATTCAACAGGATACAGACACAGATACAACAGGATAAAGATACAGATTCAGATACATCAGGATACAGATTCAACAGGATACAGATACAGATACAACAGGATACAGATACAGATACAAGAGGATACAGATACAGATACAACAGGATACAGATACAGATACAGATACAACAGGATAAAGATGCAGATTCAGATACATCAGGATACAGATTCAACAGGATACAGATACAACAGGATACAGATACAGATACAACAGGATACAGATACAACAGGATACAGATACAACAGGATACAGATACAACCGGATACAGATACAGATTCAGATACATCAGGATACAGATACAACAGGATACAGATACAACAGGATACAAACACAACAGGATACAGATACATATACAACAGGATACAGATGCAGATACAACTGGATACAGATACATATACAACAGGATACAGATACAACAGGGTACAGATACAACTGGATACAGATGCAGATAAAGATACAGATACAACATGATACAGAAGCAGATACAGCAGGATACAGATACAACAGGATACAGATACAGATCCAACAGGATACAGATACAGCAGGATACAGATACAACAGGATACAGATACAGATACAGCTGTAAACAGAAACGGCAGGATACAGATGCAACAGGATACAGATTCAGATACAGATACAACAGGATACAGATGCAGATGCAACAGGATACAGATGCAACAGGATACCGATACAACAGGATACAGATACAGATACAACAGGATACAGATGCAACAGGATACAGATACAACAAGATACAGATACAACAAGATACAGATACAACAGGATACAGATACAACAAAGTAGAACAAAAACACGAGAAATAAAAATAAAAGTAAGAAGAACATGATAAAGTAAGTGTCCATAATATATACAGGGTCATTTCCAGTACCATATTAACAATGGAAGATTACTATATATGGGGGAAGGTGACTATATACAGGGTCAGTACCATATTAACATTGTACAGGGATTCTGGAGTGATAGAGGTAGATATGTATAGGGGGAAGGGGACAGGGATACTGGAGTGATGGAGGTAGATATGTATAGGGGGAAGGAGACAGGGATACTGGAATGATGGAGGTAGCTATGTATAGGGGGAAGGAGACAGGGATACTGGAGTGATGGAGGTAGATATGTATAGGGGGAAGGTGACTATAAACAGGGTAAGTACCATATTAATAATATACAGGGATACTGTAGTGATGGAGGTAGATATGTATAGGGGTAAGGAGACAGGGATACTGGAGTGATGGAGGTATGGAGGTAGATATGTATAGGGGGAAGGTGACTAGGTGTAACGGATGTGAAACGGCTAGCTTAGTTAGCGTGGGCGCTAAATAGCGTTTCAATCAGTGACGTCACTTGCTCTGAGACCTTGAAGTAGTAGTTCCCCTTGCTCTGCAAGGGCCGCGGCTTTTGTGGAGCGATGGGTAACGATGCTTCGAGGGTGACTGTTGATGTGTGCAGAAGGTCCCTGGTTCGCGCCCGGGTATGGGCGAGGGGACGGTCTAAAATTATACTGTTACATTGATGCTGTTGACCCGGATTACTGGTTGCTGCGGAAAAAGGAGGAAGGTCAAAAGGGGGGTGAGTGTAACGGATGTGAAACGGCTAGCTTAGTTAGCGTGGGCGCTAAATAGCGTTTCAATCAGTGACGTCACTTGCTCTGAGACCTTGAAGTAGTAGTTCCCCTTGCTCTGCAAGGGCCGCGGCTTTTGTGGAGCGATGGGTAACGATGCTTCGAGGGTGACTGTTGATGTGTGCAGAAGGTCCCTAGTTCGCGCCCGGGTATGGGCGAGGGGACGGTCTAAAATTATACTGTTACATAGGCATCAGAATATATGATAAACAGAGAAGCAGCGTATATGATGATTGTATGTAGAGTCAATATAAATGTATGTGAGCAAATGATACAGTGAGTGTTTGTTGGAGTATTAAAGTGTGTTGGGCCTGTGAGCAGTGGTAGAAAAAGTACCCAATTGTCATACTTGAGTAAAAGTAAAGGTACCTTAATAGAAAATGACTCAAGTAAAGTGAAATTCACCCAGTAAAATACTACTTGAGTAAAAGTCTAAAAGTATTTGTTTTTAAATATACTTCAGTATCAAAAGTAAATGTAATTTCTAAAATATATTTAAGTATCATTAATTAGAAGTATGAATAATTTCACATTCCTTATGTTAAGCAAACCAAATGTTTTTTGTTGTTGTTATTTACAGATTTCCTGTGGCATACCAACACTCAGACATAATTTACACACGAAGTGAGTCTGCCAGATCTGAGGCAGTAGAGATGACCAGGGATGTTCTCTGTTTAGTGAGTCCTCCAGATCAGAGGCAGTAGAGATGACCAGGGATGTTCTCTGTTTAGTGAGTCCTCCAGATCAGAGGCAGTAGAGATGACCAGGGATGTTCTCTGTTTAGTGAGTCCTCCAGATCAGAGGCAGTAGGGAGGACCAGGGATGTTCTCTGTTTAGTGAGTCCTCCAGATCAGAGGCAGTAGAGGTGACCAGGGATGTTCTCTGTTTAGTGAGTCCTCCAGATCAGAGGCAGTAGAGATGACCAGGGATGTTCTCTGTTTAGTGAGTCCGCCAGATCAGAGGCAGTAGAGATGACCAGGGATGTTCTCTGTTTAGTGAGTCCTCCAGATCAGAGGCAGTAGAGATGACCAGGGATGTTCTCTGTTTAGTGAGTCCTCCAGATCAGAGGCAGTAGAGATGACCAGGGATGTTCTCTGTTTAGTGAGTCCTCCAGATCAGAGGCAGTAGAGATGACCAGGGATGTTCTCTTGATAATTATGTGAATTGGACCATTTTCCTGTCCTGCTAAGCATTCAAAATGTAACGACTACTTTTGGGTGTCAGGGAAAAATGGATGGAGTAAAAAGTACACTACTGTTCAACAGTTTGGGGTCACTTAGAAATGTTCTTGTTTTTGAAAGAACAAAACAAAATGTCATTAAAAATAACAGCAAATTGATCAGACCTGAGATGTCAGTCTAGATGGTTAGCGTTGCAGAAATATACTAGCTACCCTGTTTAATGCGTTTTCCAACGCTTAAATTGGAAAAACGCTGCATGTTTTGAGGTCAGGTCTGGCAGATAACGATAATTAATCATTCACAACGTGCTCCTCTCACAGACCTATCCGTACTGTTCTTGTTATATTCGTGTCTGTAGAAAATCCCCTTTATTTAACAGTGACACCTGCTGGTTGGAAAATTAGATTGTGTAATGTGTCCTACACTGCATTGGGGGGGACGTGTTGTCTTTAAAACGTCTTCTGTTTTTTTCCTGTCTACGCTCGTTTGAATCGATGGTTCACACAAAGATAGTAAAGTATAATGATATGCTAAAACTGCTTCTCCAATAGAAATCATGGTGGCGTTGCTATGCTCATGCGCAGAAAACGTCATCGGGTCTAACATTCTTCCCGCGCCGAACTGCGCATGTGGAAACCGTCAAATCAAAGACACTCCTTCAAATATAACGTTTTTTTTTTTACAGAAATTAAAATGTGCTAGTTTGTTACTTTCATAAGTTTGGAGTAATAGCATGATTAACTACTTAAGACATCGGCTAGAATATAGGTTATTGCTTTAGATTTCAAGAAAATGAACAACTAAAGGAAGAATTTTACACTTCTCTCATTGACATGTCAAACCCCAAACCAAACTTCATAATTGTTCTCGGAAGTGTTGCGCCTCTGGGTTTAGAAACTCTGTGGTTCATATTTCCTTGACTTTGCGTCATTTCTTCCTCTTCCTGTTGTCGTCTGTATGTCAGGCAGGTAGAGCTCATTGTACTCCCGAGTCCAACATATAATCTGCATCAATCCTCCTATCAATGTTTTAGATTCATATACAACGTGAACATGTAGTGTAAAATATCACCTACAACCACAGTCGTCTTTCAATCTGTTGACTTTGTTCCCCGTTATGATGATTAACCACGCATAGCTCGGGTTTTCTAGTCGCTAGTTTTATCTTGTTGGCAAAACGAAAGCGTTTCATTCCGCCTGCATGTCACCAACCTGAAGTAGTCCACTGTTGAAAACGACCATTCTGGTGTTACTTTTTTTATCTCAAACATTCACCTCCTAAAAGGAGAATAACGTCGGTGTTCATGTCTTTGCAGACGCATCTCGGATCTCTGGCTTGTTAGAAACATGCTAACTAACTAACTACTGTCTACCGGTATCTTATCCGTTAACTACAGCGCTAAGAACGGGGGCATTTAGTAAGGAAATGTGAGAGTTGCAGGGTGGATCTTTCCAGTGTACAAAAGTTACTTTAATTCCACATTTTTATTTTTGTCAACAGCTCCACAGAACAGAAATGGCCAAGTCAAAGAATCACACCACCCACAACCAGTGTAAGTAGAAATGAAAATGAATGAACAACAGTGGTAGGCTTGATTACCAACAACGACGAGACGGCCTACAGGGAGGAGGTGAGGGCCCTCGGAGTGTGGTGTCAGGAAAATAACCTCACACTCAACGTCAACAAAACTAAGGAGATGATTGTGGACTTCAGGAAACAGCAGAGGGAACACCCCCCTATCCACATCGATGGAACAGTAGTGGAGAGGGTAGCAAGTTTTAAGTTCCTCGGCATACACATCACAGACAAACTGAATTGGTCCACTCACACAGACAGCATCGTGAAGAAGGCGCAGCAGCGCCTCTTCAACCTCAGGAGGCTGAAGAAATTCGGCTTGTCACCAAAAGCACTCACAAACTTCTACAGATGCACAATCGAGAGCATCCTGGCGGGCTGCATCACCGCCTGGTATGGCAACTGCACCGCCCTCAACCGTAAGGCTCTCCAGAGGGTAGTGAGGTCTGCACAACGCATCACCGGGGGCAAACTACCTGCCCTCCAGGACACCTACACCACCCGATGTCACAGGAAGGCCATAAAGATCATCAAGGACATCAACCACCCGAGCCACTGCCTGTTCACCCCGCTATCATCCAGAAGGCGAGGTCAGTACAGGTGCATCAAAGCTGGGACCGAGAGACTGAAAAACAGCTTCTATCTCAAGGCCATCAGACTGTTAAACAGCCACCACTAACACTGAGTGGCTGCTGCCAACACACTGACACTGACTCAACTCCAGCCACTTTAATAATGGGAATTGATGGGAAATGATGTAAATATATCACTAGCCACTTTAAACAATCCTACCTTATATGATGTTACTTACCCTACATTATTCATCTCATATGCATACGTATATACTGTACTCTATATCATCGACTGTATCCTTATGTAATACATGTATCACTAGCCACTTTAAACTATGCCACTTTGTTTACATACTCATCTCATATGTACATACTGTACTCGATACCATCTACTGTATCTTGCCTATGCTCCTCTGTACCATCACTCATTCATATATCCTTATGTACATATTCTTTATCCCCTTACACTGTGTACAAGACAGTAGTTTTGGAATTGTTAGTTAGATTACTTGTTATTACTGCATTGTCGGAACTAGAAGCACAAGCATTTCGCTACACTCGCATTAACATCTGCTAACCATGTGTATGTGACAAATAAAATGTGATTTGATTTGATTTGATTTGAATTGGTAAGGTTAGCTGTGAAACTACCCAGCTAGTTAACTACCCCAGGTTACCGCTGTGAAACTACCCAGCTAGTTAACTACCCCAGGTTACCACTGTGAAACTACCCAGCTAGTTAACTACCCCAGGTTACCGCTGTGAAACTACCCAGCTAGTTAACTACCCCAGGTTACCACTGTGAAACTACCCAGCTAGTTAACTACCCCAGGTTACCGCTGTGAAACTACCCAGCTAGTTAACTACCCCAGGTTACCGCTGTGAAACTACCCAGCTAGTTAACTACCCCAGGTTACCGCTGTGAAACTACCCAGCTAGTTAACTACCCCAGGTTACCGCTGTGAAACTACCCAGCTAGTTAACTACCCCAGGTTACCACTGTGAAACTACCCAGCTAGTTAACTACCCCAGGTTACCGCTGTGGAACTACCCAGCTAGTTAACTACCCCAGGTTACCACTGTGAAACTACCCAGCTAGTTAACTACCCCAGGTTACCACTGTGAAACTACCCATCTAGTTAACTACCCCAGGTTACCACTGTGAAACTACCCAGCTAGTTAACTACCCCAGGTTACCGCTGTGAAACTATCCAGCTAGTTAACTACACCAGGTTACCGCTGTGAAACTACCCAGCTAGTTAACTACACCAGGTTACCGCTGTGTGACGACGATGGGCTAGTTAACTACACCAGGTTACCGCTGTGTGACGACGATGGGCTAGTTAACTACACCAGGTTACCGCTGTGAAACTACCCAGCTAGTTAACTACACCAGGTTACCGCTAAGTGACGACGATGGGCTAGTTAACTACACCAGGTTACCGCTGTGAAACTATCCAGCTAGATAACTACACCAGGTTACCGCTGAGTGACGATGATGATGATGATGAGCGAACTAATGATGCCCTGTTCAAAACGGTTCCCAAACTTGTTGAGTACCAGTCTCTTTCCTCTCTGTCTACAGCCCGTAAGGCCCACAGGAATGGGATCAAGAAGCCCAGACCAGACCGATACGAGTCCATGAAAGGGGTATGTAATTGTAAGGTGTCCAATCAAAAAAATTTGATCAATAGGTAAAATAATATTTTAACTGTATAGATAATCCTCTTAAGAAAACCAATGGTCCAAACCTCATGTCTCGTATCATAATCCATTCAAAACCTACTGGAGTTTTTACCCTTGTAGGATGGTCAACATTAGGGTGACTAATTCAATGGAGGCCAGAGAACAACATTGTCTAAAATCAGAAAAAGAGCATTGTGTCAGTTAGGCTGGGTGCTGTGTGAGAAGGCCAACTGACAGGCTTACCGTTGAATTCTTCATCTTCTCAATTCCAGACGACGGTATAGAGATGGTTATCGTATTTTCATATTTTAGTGTACGCTGTTCATATTAATGACAAGTTCCTGTTCTTTGTCGAAGACTTCTCACAAGAACAAGTGTATCTCTGAAATGTCAACGTACCACTGAGCGTACGCAAGTTTTTTAAAAACATTTTCAAAGCCTTTTACATTTAATGCAGCTTGTCATTCTAATTTAGTTATTTACGACCCGCGTAAACAAAATGTAAGACGACGACCACATTTTAAATCCTCTAAGTTTTTGCGAGAAACCCTCACCGTTCTGTCGAGCTCGGCGCTTATTATGCAATGTATTAGCTTACGAAATCTGACTTTCTGGATATAATGATGTATTAAAGACTGAACGATTCTCAATATAAAGAATCATATCGGTCTGGTATTTTCTAACATCTCTGGGCAGAGTGGCTGGACACCCTGTGCATTGATCTGCTGGCTGATCCATCAGTCGATGGTGATTAGGACATCAGATGTGGGCGCCTCAAATAATAATTTGTGACGTGGACATCCTGTGAGGTAGCTCTCCCATGGCTCTGTCCTCGTGGCGTACGGGAGCGTAGCACTTCGATGCTGTGACGTACAGTCCCTTTCCACGGCGTCGGAGAGCAAGCTTTGTCCCCCCCCCGGCCCTCGGGCTGGTGAGGACGGCGTTCTGTATATTCCTACATCTTCCCAGAGCCCTTTGGGTCATGACTGGGGGGCTAAACCATGCATTGCACAATTTCCATTTGTAGGAGCCACTTTCCTGTTTTCGTGCTTATAATTCTACCTGTGATTTTATATATATTTTTATATTTAAAACAGGACTAATGCATTTTTACTATTGTCTACATTGTAGAATAATAGTGAAGACGTCAAAACTATAAAATAACATGGAATCATGTAGTAACCAAAGAAGTGTTAAACAAATCAAAACATATTTGAGATTCTTCAAAGTAGCCACCCTTTGCCTTGTTGACAGCTATGCACACTCTTGGCATTCTCTCAACCAGCTTCACCTGGAATGATTTTAACAGTCTTGAAGGAGTTCCCACATATGCTGAGCACCTGTTGGCTGCTTTTCCTTCAGTCTGCGGTCCAAGTCATCCAAAACCATCTCACTTTGGTTGAGGTCAGGTGATTGTGGAGGCCAGCTCATTTGATGCAGCACTCCCATCACTCTCCTTGGTCAAATTGCCCTGACAGAGCCTGGAGGTGTGTTTTGGATCATTTTCCTGTTGAACAACAACTTATTGTCCCACTAAGCGTAAACCAGATGGGATGGCGTATCTCTGCAGAATGCTGTGGAATCCATGCTGGTTAAGTGTGACTTGAAATCTAAATCAATCCCCTACATTGTCACCAGCAAAGCACCCCCACACCATCACACCTCAATGCTTCACAGTGGGAACCACACATGCGGAGATCATCCATTCACCTACTCTGCGTCTCACAAAGACACGGCGGTTGGAACCAAAAATCTCAAATTTCTAGTCATCAGACCAAAGGACAGATTTCCACCAGTCTAAAGTCAATTGCTAGTGTTTCTTGGCCAAAGCAAGTCTCTTCTTATTGGTGTCCTTTAGTAGTGGTTTCTTTGCAACAATTCAACCATGAAGGCCTGATTCATACAGTCTCCCCTGAACAGTTGATGTTTATGTGTCTGTTACTTGAACTCTGAAGCATTTATTTTGGGCTGCAGTTTCTGAGGCTGGTAACTCTAATGAACTTATCCTCTGCAGCAGAGGTAACTCTGGGTCTTCCTTTCTTGTGGTGGTCCTCATGGGAACCAGTTTCATCATAGCGTTTGATGGTTTTTGCGACTGCACTTGAAGAAACTTTCAAAGTTCTTGACATTTTCCGCATTGACTGACCTTCATGTCTTAAAGTAATGATGGACTGTCGTTTCTCTTTGCTTATTTGAGCTGTTCTGGCCATAATATTGACTTGGTATTTTACCAAACAGGGCTATCTTCTGTATACCACCCCTACCATGTCACAATACAACTGATTGGCTCAAATGCATTAAGGAAATTCCACAAATTAACTTTTAACAAAGCACACCTGTTAATTGAAATGCATTCCACTGTGTAAAGCTGTTATCAAGACAAAGGCTGGCAACTTTGAACAATCTCATCTAAAATAAATAAAAAAAATTTAGGTTACTACATAGTTCCATGTGTTATTTCATAGTTTTGATGTCTTCATTATTCTACAATGTAAAAATGTAAAGAACCCTGTAATGAGGAGGCGTATCTTAACTTTTGACCTGCAGTGTCTATATATTTTTGTTCAGTGTATTTGTTATAAAGGCAACAAAGTGTTGGTCCCATGTTTCATGAGCTGAAATAAAAGATCCCAGAAATGTTCCTTACACACACACACAGCTTATTTCTCTCAAATTGCACGCAAATGTGTTTACATCCTTGTTCGTGATCATTTCTCCTTTTGATAATCCATCCACCTGACAAGTGTCCATCAGAGCTGTTGGCAGATAATGTTAATTAGCTCCACAACAGGCTTCTTCACCTGTGAAATGGTCTGAGACCAGCCACCTGGACAGCTGGTGAAGCTATGGGTTTACACAACTGAAGACTTTTTGCATAAAGAAACCGTCTCAGGGAAGCTCATCTGCGTGATCGTCGTCCTCACCGGGGTCTTAACCTGACTGCAGTTTGGCGTCGTAACAGATTTCAATGGGAAAAATGCTCACCTTCAATGGCCACTGGCACGCTGGAGAAATGTGCTCTTCACGGATGAATGTCAACGTTGTGAACAGGGTGCCCCATGGTGGCGGTGGGGTTATTGGTATGGGCCGGTAAAAGCTACAGACAACTAACGCGATTGCATTTTATCGATGGCAATTTGAATGAACAGATCTTGAGGCCCGTTGTCGTGCCATTCATCCACCCACCATCACCTCATGTTTCAGCATGATAATGCACGGCCCCATGTCACAAGGATCTGTACACAATTCCTGGTAGCTGATAATGTCCCAGTTCTTCCATGGCCTGCATACTCACCAGACATGTCACCCATTGAGCATGTTTGGGATGCTCTGGATCGATGTGTACGACAGCGTGTTCCAGTTCCCGCCAATATCCAGCAACTTCACACAGCCATTGAAGAGGAGTGGGACAACATTCCAACAATCACCAGCCTGATCAACTCTATGTGAAGGAGATGTGTTGTGCTGCATGAGGCAAATGGTGGTCACACCAGATACTGACTGGTTTTCTGATCCATGTCTCTACCTTTATTGCTGTTGCTATCTGTGACCAACAGATACATATTCTGTATTCCCATTTATGTGAAATTCATAGATTAGGCCCTAATGAATTAATTTAAATTGACTGATTTCCTTATGAGGTGTAACTCAGTAAAATGTTTGAAGTTGTTGCATGTTATGTTTACATTTGGTTTGATTGGTCAGACTGTTTCAAACTTTAATTCATGTAGCCTATAAGAGACAATTGGTCCTGCCTCTGGTAGATAATTCATTTAGTTGGAGTCAAAAGACTTCTGGGAAATAGTTATGACTGTTTAGAATAAGGGGTTAGAATAAGGGGTCATTTTTTTAATGAATGGTTGAAATCTGCTGGTGGTATGGGTGAGATGTTTAGCAAAGGAGGTTGATCCTACTGCACGCTGTACCAATCCTACTGCACACTGTACCAATCCTACTGCACGCTGTACCAATCCTACTGCACGCTGTACCAATCCTACTGCACGCTGTACCAATCCTACTGCACACTGTACCAATCCTACTGCACGCTGTACCAATCCTACTGCACGCTGTACCAATCCTACTGCACGCTGTACCAATCCTACTGCACGCTGTACCAATCCTACTGCACGCTGTACCAATCCTGCTGCACGCTGTACCAATCCTGCTGCACGCTGTACCAATCCTACTGCATGCTGTACCAATCCTGCTGCACGCTGTACCAACTCTACTGCACGCTCTACCAATCCTACTGCACGCTCTACCAATCCTACTGCACGCTGTACCAATCCTACTGCACGCTGTACCAATCCTACTGCACGCTCTACCAACCCTTACATCCTTCAGATGTATACATTTTATGGAACACACTTTCAGTATTGTTCACATATGAAAAGTGACATATTTCCGCAACTTACTGTCTGTCTCCTTGTTCTTCTCCAGGTCGACCCGAAGTTCATGAAGAACATGCGTTTCGCCAAGAAGCACAACAAGAAGGGACAGAAGACAGCCAACGCAGCAGCCAAGAGGATTGCAGTGGCAGCCGCTCCTTAGACGGCGTGGCAGATCACCGCATGTCCACGTTCCATTGACTTTGTTACCATCACAATAAAGCTTTGTTATTTTTATCGGGAACTTTTTGCTGAAAAGTTCTGAATGTAGTGCTCACTGGCTAAAAGTTGTACCCGAAAATTACCTGCTTTATCACGCGCTGATAGGAGCACCAAGTCATTGCTCTCCGTCTCTGCTGTGTCCACTGAGCCATTGGGCTCATCTTGCAATCTCATTGGATAAAGGGGGGGGGGGGGGGGGGGGGGGGTGTAGGGAAAAATGACGTGGCACAGCTTTGAAGAAAACAGTTTCTCTGAAAATGGGGATTTTGTGGCTAATTTAGGGTAGACAGTAATTCTGCATGTAGGAGCTACGAATGGACACATCCTAAAGCACCAGGTTTACAAAATATTTTGTTAGTACCCGGAGCATGTCTTTAAAAATTACTTGTGGAATTAAGGTATGATCTTGTCACGTGGCCATCTTGTCCAATCCCAATGGATGATTTTTATCTTTGTACCAGCACACCAGATTCAACTCATCAATCCTTAAATTGAGTGTTGGGGCCAGGATTAACTAACACTAGTTTAGGGGTATGGATGGGTCTTCAAAACTAGTTTAGGGGTATGGATGGGTCCAACACTAGTTTAGGGGTATGGATGGGTCTTCAAAACTAGTTTAGGGGTATGGATGGGTCCAACACTAGTTTAGGGGTATGGATGGGTCCAACACTAGTTTAGGGGTATGGATGGGTCTTCCAACACTAGTTTAGGGGTATGGATGGGTCTTCCAACACTAGTTTAGGGGTATGGATGGGTCTTCCAACACTAGTTTAGGGGTATGGATGGGTCTAACACTAGTTTAGGGGTATGGATGGGTCCAACACTAGTTTAGGGGTATGGATGGGTCTTCAAAACTAGTTTAGGGGTATGGATGGGTCCAACACTAGTTTAGGGGTATGGATGGGTCTAACACTAGTTTAGGGGTATGGATGGGTCCAACACTAGTTTAGGGGTATGGATGGGTCTAACACTAGTTTAGGGGTATGGATGGGTCTAACGCTAGTTTAGGGGTATGGATGGGTCTAACACTAGTTTAGGGGTATGGATGGGTCCAACACTAGTTTAGGGGTATGGATGGGTCCAACACTAGTTTAGGGGTATGGATGGGTCCAACACTAGTTTAGGGGTATGGATGGGTCCAACACTAGTTTAGGGGTATGGATGGGTCTAACACTAGTTTAGGGGTATGGATGGGTCTAACACTAGTTTAGGGGTATGGATGGGTCTAACACTAGTTTAGGGGTATGGATGTGTCTTCCAACACTAGTTTAGGGGTATGGATGGGTCTAACACTAGTTTAGGGGTATGGATGGGTCCAACACTAGTTTAGGGGTATGGATGGGTCTAACACTAGTTTAGGGGTATGGATGGGTCCAACACAAGTTTAGGGGTATGGATGGGTCCAACACTAGTTTAGGGGTATGGATGGGTCTGAGTTAATCTGACTGGGGAAGTAGATGGGCCAAAATCTCTCACCATCTCTTTAAGATCAATCAAATGTATTTATAAAGCGCTTCTTACATCATCAGATGCCACAAAGTGCTGTACAGAAACAACCTAAAACAGCAAGCAATGCAGGTGTAGAAGCACGGTGGCTAGGAAAAACTCCCTAGAAAGGCAGGAACCTTGGAAGAACTGTGGTATCCCGAACCAGGCAATGTATAGCCCCACCCACTTTGCCAAAGCACAGCCCCCACACAACTAGAGGGATGACCACCAACTTACTACCCTGAGACAAGGCTGAGTATAGCCCACAAAGATCTCCAAGCCCGAGGGGGTGCAAAACCAGACCGGAAGATTATGTCTGTGACTCAACCCACTCAAGTGATGCACCCCTCCTAGGGACAGCATGGAAGAGCACGAGTAAGCCAGTGACTCATCCCCCGTAACTGGGTTAGAGGCAGAGAATCCAAGTGGAGAGAGGGGAGCCAGCCAGGCAGAGACAGCAAGGGCGGTTCGTTGCTCCGTTGCCTTACCGTTTCACCTTCACACCCCATGGCCAGACAACACTCAATCATAGGACCAACTGAAGAGATGAGTGGCGTTCGTTTTGTGCACCTGTCACGTGTGCTCCCTCTCCGACCTCTCGGTCACCAGGCTGCTGATTATTGATTAATAATAATAATTATTATTATGACACACCTGTCACCATCGTCACACGCCTCAGCGCCTCATGACACACCTGTCACCATCGTCACACGCATCAGCGCCTCATGACACACCTGTCACCATCGTCACACGCATCATGACACACCTGTCACCATCGTCACACACATCAGCGCCTCATGACACACCTGGACTCCCATCACCTACCTAATTACCTGCCCTGTTTATGTCACCCTCTTTGGTTCCTTCCCCAGGCACTATTGTTTCTGTTTCATGTCTGTGCTGTTCGTATTTCTTGTTTTGTATAATGTTTCATTTATTATTAAATTATTCACTCCCTGAACTTGCGCCCCAGCGTCCACACGCTACAGAATCACATAATTTATCACCTGAACATAAAGAGTGGAAGAAGCCATTTCTGTTAACTCATTTTTATAATGGTGATCTATTTCTCCATTTGTTTTTTTGGGAACCGATTGATGGCAAAGAAATACCCTCTTCATTTCAACTGATGGAAGTTGTTACAGTTCATTTGCATCCAAATCATTGGCTCAAGGGATGTGAGACGCGGTTCAGTTCATCCAAAACATTGGCTCAAGGGATGTGAGATGTGGTTCAGTTCACCCAAATCATTGGCTCAAGGGATGTGAGACGCGGTTCAGTTCATCCAAATCATTGGCTCAAGGGATGTGAGACGCGGTTCAGTTCATCCAAATCATTGGCTCAAGGGATGTGAGATGCGGTTCAGTTCATCCAAATCATTGGCTCAAGGGATGTGAGACGCGGTTCAGTTCATCCAAATCATTGGCTCAAGGGATGTGAGACGCGGTTCAGTTCATCCAAATCATTGGCTCAAGGGATGTGAGACGCGGTTCAGTTCATCCAAAACTTTGGCTCAAGGGATGTGAGACGCGGTTCAGTTCATCCAAAACATTGGCTCAAGGGATGTGAGACGCGGTTCAGTTCATCCAAAACATTGGCTCAAGGGATGTGAGATGTGGTTCAGTTCATCCAAATCATTGGCTCAAGGGATGTGAGACGCGGTTCAGTTCATCCAAATCATTGGCTCAAGGGATGTGAGATGCGGTTCAGTTCATCCAAATCATTGGCTCAAGGGATGTGAGACGCGGTTCAGTTCATCCAAATCATTGGCTCAAGGGATGTGAGATGTGGTTCAGTGCATCCAAATCATTGGCTCAAGGGATGTGAGATGCGGTTCAGTTCATCCAAAACATTGGCTCAAGGGATGTGAGACGCGGTTCAGTTCATCCAAAACATTGGCTCAAGGGATGTGAGACGCGGTTCAGTTCATCCAAAACATTGGCTCAAGGGATGTGAGATGCGGTTCAGTTCATCCAAATCATTGGCTCAAGGGATGTGAGACGCGGTTCAGTTCATCCAAATCATTGGCTCAAGGGATGTGAGACGCGGTTCAGTTCATCCAAATCATTGGCTCAAGGGATGTGAGACGCGGTTCAGTTCATCCAAATCATTGGCTCAAGGGATGTGAGACGCGGTTCAGTTCATCCAAATCATTGGCTCAAGGGATGTGAGACGCGGTTCAGTTCATCCAAATCATTGGCTCAAGGGATGTGAGACGCGGTTCAGTTCATCCAAATCATTGGCTCAAGGGATGTGAGACGCGGTTCAGTTCATCCAAATCATTGGCTCAAGGGATGTGAGACGCGGTTCAGTTCATCCAAATCATTGGCTCAAGGGATGTGAGACGCGGTTCAGTTCATCCAAATCCTTGGCTCAAGGGATGTGAGATTCGGTTCAGTTGAAGTTGGAAGTTAACATACACTTAGGTTGGAGTCATTAAAACTCGTTTTTCAACCACTCCACACATTTTTTATTAACAATCTATAGTTTTGGCAAGTCGGTTAGGACATATACTTTGTGCATGACACAATCAATTTTCCCAACAATTGTTTACAGTGTCACGCCCTGACCTGCGATATCTCTGTTTTCTTTATATTTCGGTTAGGTCAGGGTGTGACTAGGGTGGGTACGCTAGTTTTGGCTTTGTCTAGAGTTTTTGTATTATCTAGGGTTTTTTGTATATCTGGGCTTTGTAGGTCTAGGGTTTTTGTATATCTAGGGCTTTGTAGGTCTAGGTTTTTTTGTATATCTATGTTGGCCTGATATGGTTCCCAATCAGAGGCAGCTGTTTATCGTTGTCTCTGATTGGGGATCATATTTAGGTTGCCATTTCCCTTTGGTGTTTTGTGGGATCTTGTCTATGTGGAGTTGCCTGTCAGCACTCGTTTGTATAGCTTCACGTTTCATTTTGTTAGTTTGTTCAGTGTTCATTCTTTAAATAAATAAGAATGTACGCATACCACGCTGTGCCTTGGTCCGATCCTTATAACGAACGTGACAGACAGACAGATTGTTTCACTTATAATTCACTGTATCACAATTCCAATAGGTCAGAAGTTTACATACACTATGTTGACCTCCACACGTCTGGTTCATTCTTGGGAGCAATTTCCAAACGCCTGAAGGTACTACATTCATCTGTACAAACAATAGTACGCAAGTATAAACACCATGGGACCACGCAGCCGTCATACCGCTCAGGAAGGAGACGCCTTCTGTCTCCTAGAGATGAACATACTTTGATGCAAAAAGTGCAAATCAATCCCAGAACAACAGCAAAGGACCTTGTGAAGATGCTGGAGGAAACAGGTACAAAAGTATCTATATCCACAGTAAAACGAGTCCTGTATCGAAATAACCTGAAAGGCTGCTCAGCAAGGAAGAAGCCACTGCTCCAAAACCGCCATAAAAAGCCAGACTACGTTTTGCAACTGCACATGGGGACAAAAATAGTATTTTTGGAGAAATGTCCTCTGGTCTGATGAAACAAAAATATAACTATTTGGCCATGATGACCATCGTTATGTTTGGAGGAAAAAGGAGGAGGATTGCAAGCCGGAGAACACCATCCCAACCGTGAAGCACGGGGGTGGCAGCATCATGTTGTGGGGGTGCTTTGCTGCAGGAGAGACTGGTGCACTTCACAAAATGGATGGTTTCATGAGGATGGAAAATAATGTGGATGTCTTGAAGCAAAATATGGGTCTTCCAAATGGACAATAACCCCAAGCATACTTCCGAAGTTGTGGCAAAATGGCTTAAGGACAACAAAGTCAAGGTATTGGAATGGCCATCACAAGCCCTGACCTCTATTCCATAGAAAATTTGTGGGCAGAGCTGAAAATGCGTGTGCGAGCAAGGAGGCCTACAAACCTGACTCAGTTACACCAGCTCTGTCTGGAAGAAATGGCCAAAATTCACACAACTTGTCGTGGGAAGCTTGTGGAAGGCTACCCGAAACGTTTGACCCAAGTTCAACAATTTATAGGCAATGCTACCAAATACTAATTGAGTGTGTGTAAACTTCTGACCCACTGGGAATGTGATGAAATAAATAATTGTCTCTACTATTTTAGTGGCCAGCAGGGTGTAGTGGCCAGCAGGGTGTAGTGGCCAGTAGGGTGTAGTGGCCAGCAGGGTGTTGTAGCATGTGGTGGCCAGCAGGGTGTTGTAGCATGTGGTGGCCAGCAGGATGTAGTGGCCAGCAGGGTGTCATGGCCAGCAGGATGTAGTGGCCAGCAGGGTGTAGTGGCCAGCAGGGTGTCATGGCCAGCAGGATGTAGTGGCCAGCAGGGTGTAGTGGCCAGCAGGGTGTCATGGCCAGCAGGGTGTAGTGGCCAGCAGGGTGTAGTGGCCAGCAGGGTGTCATGGCCAGCAGGGTGTTGTAGCATGTGGTGGCCAGCAGGATGTAGTGGCCAGCAGGGTGTAGTGGCCAGCAGGGTGTAGTGGCCAGCAGGGTGTAGTGGCCAGCAGGGTGTTGTGGCCAGCAGGGTGTAGTGGCCAGCAGGGTGTAGTGGCCAGCAGGGTGTCATGGCCAGCAGGGTGTTGTAGCATGTGGTGGCCAGCAGGATTTAGTGGCCAGCAGGGTGTAGTGGCCAGCAGGGTGTAGTGGACAGCAGGGTGTTGTAGCATGTAGTGGCAACTAGTTTAGGGGTATGGATGGGTCTTCAAAACTAGTTTAGGGGTATGGATGGGTCCAACACTAGTTTAGGGGTATGGATGGGTCCAACACTAGTTTAGGGGTATGGATGGGTCCAACACTAGTTTAGGGGTATGGATGGGTCCAACACTAGTTTAGGGGTATGGATGGGTCAAACACTAGTTTAGGGGTATGGATGGGTCTTCAACACTAGTTTAGGGGTATGGATGGGTCCAACACTAGTTTAGGGGTATGGATGGGTCTTCAACACTAGTTTAGGGGTATGGATGGGTCCAACACTAGTTTAGGGGTATGGATGGGTCAAACACTAGTTTAGGGGTATGGATGGGTCAAACACTAGTTTAGGGGTATGGATGGGTCTTCAACACTAGTTTAGGGGTATGGATGGGTCCAACACTAGTTTAGGGGTATGGATGGGTCAAACACTAGTTTAGGGGTATGGATGGGTCCAACACTAGTTTAGGGGTATGGATGGGTCTAACACTAGTTTAGGGGTATGGATAGGACCAACACTAGTTTAGGGGTATGGATGGGTCCAACACAAGTTTAGGGGTATGGATGGGTCTAACACTAGTTTAGGGGTATGGATGGGTCCAACACTAGTTTAGGGGTATGGGATGGGTCAAACACTAGTTTAGGGGTATGGATGGGTCTAACACTAGTTTAGGGGTATGGATGGGTCTAACACTAGTTTAGGGGTATGGATGGGTCTAACACTAGTTTAGGGGTATGGATGGGTCTTCAACACTAGTTTAGGGGTATGGATGGGTCCAACACTAGTTTAGGGGTATGGATGGGTCTAACACTAGTTTAGGGGTATGGATGGGTCCAACACTAGTTTAGGGGTATGGATGGGTCCAACACTAGTTTAGGGGTATGGATGGGTCCAACACTAGTTTAGGGGTATGGATGGGTCTTCAACACTAGTTTAGGGGTATGGATGGGTCCAACACTAGTTTAGGGGTATGGATGGGTCCAACACTAGTTTAGGGGTATGGATGGGTCTTCAACACTAGTTTAGGGGTATGGATGGGTCCAACACTAGTTTAGGGGTATGGATGGGTCTAACACTAGTTTAGGGGAATGGATGTGTCCAACACTAGTTTAGGGGTATGGATGGGTCCAACACTAGTTTAGGGGTATGGATGGGTCTTCAACACTAGTTTAGGGGTATGGATGGGTCTAACACTAGTTTAGGGATATGGATGGGTCTTCAACACTAGTTTAGGGGTATGGATGGGTCCAACACTAGTTTAGGGGTATGGATGGGTCAAACACTAGTTTAGGGGTATGGATGGGTCAAACACTAGTTTAGGGGTATGGATGGGTCTTCAACACTAGTTTAGGGGTATGGATGGGTCTAACACTAGTTTAGGGGAATGGATGTGTCCAACACTAGTTTAGGGGTATGGATGGGTCCAACACTAGTTTAGGGGTATGGATGGGTCTTCAACACTAGTTTAGGGGTATGGATGGGTCTAACACTAGTTTAGGGGTATGGATGGGTCTTCAACACTAGTTTAGGGGTATGGATGGGTCTAACACTAGTTTAGGGGTATGGATGGGTCCAACACTAGTTTAGGGGTATGGATGGGTCTTCAACACTAGTTTAGGGGTATGGATGGGTCCAACACTAGTTTAGGGGTATGGATGGGTCTGAGTTAATCTGACTGGGGAAGTAGATGGGCCAAAATCTCTCAGCATCTCTTTAAGATCAATCAAATGTATTTATAAAGCGCTTCTTACATCATCAGATGCCACAAAGTGCTGTACAGAAACAACCTAAAACAGCAAGCAATGCAGGTGTAGAAGCACGGTGGCTAGGAAAAACTCCCTAGAAAGGCAGGAACCTTGGAAGAACTGTGGTATCCCGAACCAGGCAATGTATAGCCCCACCCACTTTGCCAAAGCACAGCCCCCACACAACTAGAGGGATGACCACCAACTTACTACCCTGAGACAAGGCTGAGTATAGCCCACAAAGATCTCCAAGCCCGAGGGGGTGCAAAACCAGACCGGAAGATTATGTCTGTGACTCAACCCACTCAAGTGATGCACCCCTACCTAGGGACAGCATGGAAGGGCACGAGTAAGCCAGTGGCTCATCCCCCGTAACTGGGTTAGAGGCAGAGAATCCCAGTGGAGAGAGGGGAGCCAGCCAGGCAGAGACAGCAAGGGCGGTTCGTTGCTCCGTTGCCTTACCGTTTCACCTTCACACCCCATGGCCAGACAACACTCAATCATAGGACCAACTGAAGAGATGAGTGGCGTTCGTTTTGTGCACCTGTCACGTGTGCTCCCGCTCCGACCTCTCGGTCACCAGGCTGCTGATTATTGATTAATAATAATTATTATTATTATGACACACCTGTCACCATCATCACACGCCTCAGCGCCTCATGACACACCTGTCACCATCGTCACACGCATCAGCGCCTCATGACACACCTGTCACCATCGTCACACGCATCATGACACACCTGTCACCATCGTCACACGCATCAGTGCCTCATGACACACCTGGACTCCCATCACCTACCTAATTACCTGCCCTGTTTATGTCACCCTCTTTGGTTCCTTACCCAGGCACTATTGTTTCTGTTTCATGTCTGTGCTGTTCGTATTTCTTGTTTTGTATAATGTTTCATTTATTATTAAATTATTCACTCCCTGAACTTGCGCCCCAGCGTCCACACGCTACAGAATCACATAATTTATCACCTGAACATAAAGAGTGGAAGAAGCCATTTCTGTTAACTCATTTTTATAATGGTGATCTATTTCTCCATTTGTTTTTTTGGGAACCGATTGATGGCAAAGAAATACCCTCTTCATTTCAACTGATGGAAGTTGTTACAGTTCATTTGCATCCAAATCATTGGCTCAAGGGATGTGAGACGCGGTTCAGTTCATCCAAATCATTGGCTCAAGGGATGTGAGACGCGGTTCAGTTCATCCAAATCATTGGCTCAAGGGATGTGAGACGCGGTTCAGTTCATCCAAATCATTGGCTCAAGGGATGTGAGACGCGGTTCAGTTCATCCAAATCATTGGCTCAAGGGATGTGAGATGCGGTTCAGTTCATCCAAATCATTTGCTCAAGGGATGTGAGACGCGGTTCAGTTCATCCAAATCATTGGCTCAAGGGATGTGAGACGCGGTTCAGTGCATCCAAATCATTGGCTCAAGGGATGTGAGACGCGGTTCAGTTCATCCAAAACATTGGCTCAAGGGATGTGAGACGCGGTTCAGTTCATCCAAATCATTGGCTCAAGGGATGTGAGACGCGGTTCAGTTCATCCAAAACATTGGCTCAAGGGATGTGAGATGCGGTTCAGTTCATCCAAATCCTTGGCTCAAGGGATGTGAGACGCGGTTCAGTTCATCCAAATCATTGGCTCAAGGGATGTGAGATGCGGTTCAGTTCATCCAAATCATTGGCTCAAGGGATGTGAGACGCGGTTCAGTTCATCCAAATCATTGGCTCAAGGGATGTGAGACGCGGTTCAGTGCATCCAAATCATTGGCTCAAGGGATGTGAGACGCGGTTCAGTTCATCCAAAACATTGGCTCAAGGGATGTGAGATGTGGTTCAGTTCATCCAAATCATTGGCTCAAGGGATGTGAGACGCGGTTCAGTTCATCCAAATCATTGGCTCAAGGGATGTGAGATGCGGTTCAGTTCATCCAAATCATTGGCTCAAGGGATGTGAGATGCGGTTCAGTTGAAGTTGGAAGTTAACATACACTTAGGTTGGAGTCATTAAAACTCGTTTTTCAACCACTCCACAAATTTCTTATTAACAATCTATAGTTTTGGCAAGTCGGTTAGGACATATACTTTGTGCATGACACAATCAATTTTCCCAACAATTGTTCACAGTGTCACGTCCTGACCTGAGATATCTCTGTTTTCTTTATATTTCGGTTAGGTCAGGGTGTGACTAGGGTGGGTACGCTAGTTTTGGCTTTGTCTAGAGTTTTTGTATTATCTAGGGTTTTTTGTATATCTGGGCTTTGTAGGTCTAGGGTTTTTGTATATCTAGGGCTTTGTAGGTCTAGGTTTTTTTGTATATCTATGTTGGCCTGATATGGTTCCCAATCAGAGGCAGCTGTTTATCGTTGTCTCTGATTGGGGATCATATTTAGGTTGCCATTTCCCTTTGGTGTTTTGTGGGATCTTGTCTATGTGGAGTTGCCTGTCAGCACTCGTTTGTATAGCTTCACGTTTCATTTTGATAGTTTGTTCAGTGTTCATTCTTTAAATAAATAAGAATGTACGCATACCACGCTGTGCCTTGGTCCGATCCTTATAACGAACGTGACAGACAGACAGATTGTTTCACTTATAATTCACTGTATCACAATTCCAATAGGTCAGAAGTTTACATACACTATGTTGACCTCCACAATTCTGGTTCATCCTTTGGAACAATTTCCAAACGCCTGAAGGTACTACATTCATCTGTACAAACAATAGTACGCAAGTATAAACACCATGGGACCACGCAGCCGTCATACCGCTCAGGAAGGAGACGCCTTCTGTCTCCTAGAGATGAACATACTTTGATGCAAAAAGTGCAAATCAATCCCAGAACAACAGCAAAGGACCTTGTGAAGATGCTGGAGGAAACAGAAACAAAAGTATCTATATCCACAGTAAAACGAGTCCTGTATCGAAATAACCTGAAAGGCCGCTCAGCAAGGAAGAAGCCACTGCTCCAAAACCGCCATAAAAAGCCAGACTACGTTTTGCAACTGCACATGGGGACAAAAATAGTATTTTTGGAGAAATGTCCTCTGGTCTGATGAAACAAAAATATAACTATTTGGCCATGATGACCATCGTTATGTTTGGAGGAAAAAGGAGGAGGATTGCAAGCCGGAGAACACCATCCCAACCGTGAAGCACGGGGGTGGCAGCATCATGTTGTGGGGGTGCTTTGCTGCAGGAGAGACTGGTGCACTTCACAAAATGGATGGTTTCATGAGGATGAAAAATAATGTGGATGTCTTGAAGCAAAATATGGGTCTTCCAAATGGACAATGACCCCAAGCATACTTCCGAAGTTGTGGCAAAATGGCTTAAGGACAACAAAGTCAAGGTATTGGAATGGCCATCACAAGCCCTGACCTCTATTCCATAGAAAATTTGTGGGCAGAGCTGAAAATGCGTGTGCGAGCAAGGAGGCCTACAAACCTGACTCAGTTACACCAGCTCTGTCTGGAGGAAATGGCCAAAATTCACACAACTTGTCGTGGGAAGCTTGTGGAAGGCTACCCGAAACGTTTGACCCAAGTTCAACAATTTATAGGCAATGCTACCAAATACTAATTGAGTGTGTGTAAACTTCTGACCCACTGGGAATGTGATGAAATAAATAATTGTCTCTACTATTTTAGTGGCCAGCAGGGTGTAGTGGCCAGCAGGGTGTAGTGGCCAGTAGGGTGTAGTGGCCAGCAGGGTGTTGTAGCATGTGGTGGCCAGCAGGGTGTTGTAGCATGTGGTGGCCAGCAGGATGTAGTGGCCAGCAGGGTGTCATGGCCAGCAGGGTGTCGTGGCCAGCAGAGTGTAGTGGCCAGCAGGGTGTCATGGCCAGCAGGATGTAGTGGCCAGCAGGGTGTAGTGGCCAGCAGGGTGTAGTGGCCAGCAGGGTGTAGTGGCCAGCAGGGTGTTGTGGCCAGCAGGGTGTAGTGGCCAGCAGGGTGTAGTGGCCAGCAGGGTGTTGTAGCATGTGGTGGCCAGCAGGATTTAGTGGCCAGCAGGGTGTAGTGGCCAGCAGGGTGTCATGGCCAGCAGGGTGTAGTGGCCAGCAGGGTGTAGTGGCCAGCAGGGTGTCATGGCCAGCAGGGTGTAGTGGCCAGCAGGGTGTAGTGGCCAGCAGGGTGTCATGGCCAGCAGGGTGTAGTGGCCAGCAGGGTGTAGTGGCCAGCAGGGTGTTGTAGCATGTGGTGGCCAGCAGGATGTAGTGGCCAGCAGGGTGTAGTGGCCAGCAGGGTGTAGTGGCCAGCAGGGTGTAGTGGCCAGCAGGGTGTTGTGGCCAGCAGGGTGTAGTGGCCAGCAGGGTGTAGTGGCCAGCAGGGTGTTGTAGCATGTGGTGGCCAGCAGGATTTAGTGGCCAGCAGGGTGTAGTGGCCAGCAGGGTGTAGTGGACAGCAGGGTGTTGTAGCATGTAGTGGCCAGCAGGGTGTAATGGCCAGCAGGATGTAGTGGCCAGCAGGGTGTAGTGGCCAGCAGGATGTAGAGGCCAGCAGGGTGTAGTGGCCAGCAGGGTGTCGTGGCCAGCAGGGTGTAGTGGCCAGCAGGGTGTATTGGCCAGCAGGATGTAGTGGCCAGCAGGGTGTTGTGGCCAGCAGGGTGTAGTGGCCAGCAGGGTGTAGTGGCCAGCAGGGTGTTGTAGCATGTGGTGGCCAGCAGGATGTAGTGGCCAGCAGGGTGTAGTGGCCAGCAGGGTGTTGTAGCATGTGGTGGCCAGCAGGATGTAGTGGCCAGCAGGGTGTAGTGGCCAGCAGGGTGTCATGGCCAGCAGAGTGTAGTGGCCAGCAGGGTGTCGTGGCCAGCAGGGTGTAGTGGCCAGCAGGGTGTCATGGCCAGCAGAGTGTAGTGGCCAGCAGGATGTAGTGGCCAGCAGGGTGTCGTGGCCAGCAGGGTGTCGTGGCCAGCAGGGTGTAGTGGCCAGCAGGATGTAGTGGCCAGCAGGGTGTCGTGGCCAGCAGGGTGTAGTGGCCAGCAGGGTGTCGTGGCCTGCAGGGTGTAGTGGCCAGCAGGATGTAGTTTCCAGCAGGGTGTTGTGGCCAGCAGGGTGTTGTGGTCAGCAGGGTGTAGTGGCCAGCAGGGTGTCATGGTCAGCAGGGTGTAGTGGCCAGCAGGTTGTCGTGGCCAGCAGGGTGTTGTGGCCAGCAGGGTGTCATGGCCAGAAGGGTGTAGTGGCCAGCAGGGTGTAGTGGCCAGCAGGGTGTTGTAGCATGTAGTGGCCAGCAGGGTGTCTTGGCCAGCAGGGTGTTGTAGCATGTAGTGGCCAGCAGGGTGTAGTGGCCAGCAGGGTGTAGTGGCCAGCAGGGTGTAGTGGCCATTAGGGTGTAGTGGCCAGCAGGATGTCGTGGCCAGCAGGGTGTTGTAGCATGTATTGGCCAGTAGAGGGCAGGGTGTTGTAGCATGAAGTGACCAGTAGAGGGTAGGGTGTTGTAGCATGTAGTACCCAGTAGAGGGCAGGGTGTTGTAGCATGTAGTGGCCAGTAGAAGGTAGGGTGTTGTAGCATGTAGTGGCCAGTAGAGTGTTGTAGTATGTAGTGACCAGTAGAGAGAGGGCAGGGTGTTGTAGCATGTTGTGGCCAGTAGATTGCAGGGTGTTGTAGCATGTAGTGGCCAGTAGATGGCAGGGTGTTGTAGCATGTAGTGGCCAGTAGACTGTTGTAGCATGTAGTGACCAGTATAGGGCAGGGTGTTGTAGCATGTACTGGCTGGTAGAGGGCAGGGTGTTGTAGTATGTACTGGCTGGTAGAGGGCAGGGTGTTGTAGCATGTAGTGGCTGGTACAGGGCAGGGTGTTGTAGCATGTAGTGACCAGTAGAGGGCAGGGTGTTGTAGCATGTATTGACCAGTAGAGGGCAGGTTGTTGTAGCATGTGCAGTATTAGGTAGTGGCCAGCTGGATGAGCTGTTGCTCTTTAGTGTAGAGGAGGAGGTGGAGTTGCAGGGATAGAGTTGATGCTGCATGGGGGCACCTCTCAGAATAACAATGGGCTCTCTCTTTCTCTCTCTTTCTCTCTTTCTCTCTCTCCAAAGGGCTTTATTGGCATGGGAATCATATGTTTACATTGCCAAAGCAAGTGAAGTAGATCATAAACAAAAGTGAAATAAACAGTTATCAGTCAATATTACACTCACACAAGTTTCATAAGAATAATGACATTTCAAATGTCATATTATGTCTTTACACGGGGTCGTAACGATGTGCAAATAGTTGAAGTACTAAAAGGAAAATTAACATAAATATGGGTAACATTTATAATGGTGTTTGTTCTTCACTGGTTGCCCTTTTCTTGTGGCAACAGATCACACATCTTGCTGCTGTGATGTCACACTGTGGAATTTCACCCAGTAGATATGGGAGTTTATCAACATTGGGTTTGTTTTTGAATTCTTTGTGGATCTGTGTAATCTGAGGGAAAAATGTGTCTCAAATATGGTCATAAATTTGTTAGGAGGTAAGGAAGTGCAGCTCAGTTTCCACTTAATTTTGTGGGCTGTGTGCACATAGCCTGTCTTCCCTGGAGAGTCCGGTCTGCCTACGGCAGCCTTTCTCAATAGCAAGGCTATGCTCACTGAGTCTGTACATAGTCAAAGTGTAAACGTTTAACTTTAATCCGTCCCCTCGCCCCGACCGGGCTCGAATCAGGGACCCTCTGCACACATAGACAACAGTCACCCTCGAAGCATCGTTACCCATCGCTCCACAAAAGCCGCGGCCCTTGCAGAGCAAGGGGAACCACTACTTCAGGTCTCAGAGCAAGTGACGTCACCGATTGAACAGCTATTAGCCGCTAACTAACTAGCCGTTTCACATTGGTTACAAAATCTTTCCTTAATTTTGGGTCACAGTGGTCAGATGATTTATTTATTTTTTAATTATTTCCAATGTGTCAAGTAATTATCTTTTTGTTTTCTCATGATTTGGTTGAGTCTAATTGTGCTGCTGTCCTGGGGCATTATTTGGTGTTTTACGTTGTACACAGAGCATGTTTTTGCAGAATTCTGCATGCAGAGTGTCAATTTGGTGTTTGTCCCATTTTGTGAATTTTTGGTTGGTGAGCGGATCCCAGACCTCACAACCATAAAGGACAATGGGTTCTATGACTGATTTTCCTACTTTTGATGTAAAATGTTATGTTCCTTTTCATGGATTTTTTTTTGAGCCCTATGGGCCCTGGACGCAGAATAAATTACTTCTTGCACATATATCCGATGGTTTTGAAAATAAAATACCTCCTCCCAAAAAAATTTTTGTGTGCATCTGGAAAGTATTCAGACCCCATTTTGTTACAGCCTCATTCTAAAATGGATTAAACCATTTTTTCCCTCATCAATCTACACACAATACCCCCATAATGACATCACAATACCCCATAATGACATCACAATACCCCATAATGACAAAGTAAAAACAGGCTTGAAAACATCACATTTACATAAGTATTCAGACACTTTACTCAGTACTTTGTTGAAGGACCTTTGGCAGCGATTACAGCCTCGAGTCTTCTTGGGTATGACGCTACAATGTTGGCACACCTGTATTCGGGGAGTTGGTACTCAAGCCCACTACTGTTGTGTCGTTTGCAAACTTGATGATTGAGTTGGAGGCATGAATGGCCATGCAGTCATGGGTGAACAGGGACTACAGGAGGGGGCTGAGCACGCACCCTTGTGGGGCCCCAGTGTTGAGGATCAGCGAAGTGGAGGTGTTGTTTCCTACCTTCACCACCTGGGGGCGGCCCGTCAGAAAGTTCAGGACCCAATTGCACAAGGGCGGGGTTCAGACCCAGGGCCTCAAGCTTGATGATGAGCTTGGAGGGTACTATGGTGTTGATTTCTGAGCTGCAGTCAATGAACAGCATTCTTACATACAGTTGTAGTCGGAAGTTTACATGCAATTGACTCAAATCATGTCAATTAGCCTATCAGAAGCTTCTAAAGCCATGACATAGTTTTCTGGAATTTTCCAAATTGTTTAAAGGCACAGTCAACTTAGTGTATGTAAACTTCTGACCCACTGGAATTGTGATAGAGTGAATTATAATTGAAATAATCTGTATGTAAACAATTGTTGGGAAAATGACTTGTGTCATGCACAAAGTAGATGTCCTAACCAACATGCCAAAACTATAGTTTGTTAACAATACATTTGTGGAGTTGTTGAAAAAATGAGTTTTAAGGACTCCAACCTTAGTGTATCTAAACTTCCGACTTCAACTGTATGTATTCCTCTTGTCCAGATGGGATGGGGCAGTGTGATGGCGATCGCATTGTCTGTGGACCTGTTGGTGCAGTATGCAAACAGAAGGGGGTCTAGAGTGGCAGGTAAGGTGGAGGTGATATGATCCTTGACTAGCCTCTCAAATAATTTCATGATGACTGAAGTGAGTGCTACGGGGCGATAGTCACTTAGTTCAGTTACAGTGCCTTGCGAAACTATTCGGCCCCCTTGAACTTTGCGACCTTTTGCCACATTTCAGGCTTCAAACATAAAGATATAAAACTGTATTTTTTTTTGAAGAATCAACAACAAGTGGGACACAATCATGAAGTGGAACAACATTTATTGGATATTTCAAACTTTTTTAACAAATCAAAAACTGAAAAATTGGGCGTGCAAAATTATTCAGCCCCTTTACTTTCAGTGCAGCAAACTCTCTCCAGAAGTTCAGTGAGGATCTCTGAATGATCCAATGTTGACCTAAATGACTAATGATGATAAATACAATCCACCTGTGTGTAATCAAGTCTCCGTATAAATGCACCTGCACTGTGATAGTCTCAGAGGTCCGTTAAAAGCGCAGAGAGCATCATGAAGAACAAGGAACACACCAGGCAGGTCCGAGATACTGTTGTGAAGAAGTTTAAAGCCGGATTTGGATACAAAAAGATTTCCCAAGCTTTAAACATCCCAAGGAGCACTGTGCAAGCGATAATATTGAAATGGAAGGAGTATCAGACCACTGCAAATCTACCAAGACCTGGCCGTCCCTCTAAACTTTCAGCTCATACAAGGAGAAGACTGATCAGAGATGCAGCCAAGAGGCCCATGATCACTCTGGATGAACTGCAGAGATCTACAGCTGAGGTGGGAGACTCTGTCCATAGGACAACAATCAGACGTATATTGCTAAGAAGAAAGCCATTTCTTAAAGATATCCATAAAAAGTGTCGGTTAAAGTTTGCCACAAGCCACCTGGGAGACACACCAAACATGTGGAAGAAGGTGCTCTGGTCAGATGAAACCAAAACTGAACTTTTTGGCAACAATGTAAAAGTTATGTTTGGCGTAAAAGCAACACAGCTCATCACCTTGATCCCCTATCCCCACTGTCAAACATGGTGGTGGCAGCATCATGGTTTGGGCCTGCTTTTCTTCAGCAGGGACAGGGAAGATGGTTAAAATTGATGGGAAGATGGATGGAGCCAAATACAAATACCATTCTGGAAGAAAGCCTGATGGAGTCTGCAAAAGACCTGAGACTGGGACGGAGATTTGTCTTCCAACAAGACAATGATCCAAAACATAAAGCAAAATCTACAATGGAATGGTTAAAAAATAAACATATCCAGGTGTTAGAATGGCCAAGTCAAAGTCCAGACCTGAATCCAATCGAGAATCTGTGGAAAGAACTGAAAACTGCTGTTCACAAATGCTCTCCATCCAACCTCACTGAGCTCGAGCTGTTTTGCAAGGAGGAATGGGAAAAAAATTCAGTCTCTCAATGTGCAAAACTGATAGAGACATACCCCAAGCGACTTACAGCTGTAATCGCAGCAAAAGGTGGCGCTACAAAGTATTAACTTAAGGGGGCTGAATAATTTTGCACGGCCAATTGTTCAGTTTTTGATTTGTTAAAAAAGTTTGAAATATCCAATAAATGTCGTTCCACTTCATGATTGTGTCCCACTTGTTGTTGATTCTTCACAAAAAAATACAGTTTTATATCTTTATGTTTGAAGCCTGAAATGTGGCAAAAGGTCGCAAAGTTCAAGGGGGCCGAATACTTTCGCAAGGCACTGTATATAGGATGGTGTGTATAGACAATATAGACAGTAGTTATATGGGATGGTGTGTATAGACAGTAGTTATATGGGATGGTGTGTATGGACAGTAGTTATATGGGATGGTGTGTATAGACAGTAGTTATATGGGATGGTGTGTATGGACAGTAGTTATATAGGATGGTATGTATAGACAGTAGTTATACAGGATGGTGTGTATAGACAGTAGTTATATAGGATGGTGTGTATAGACAGTATAGACAGTATTTTTATAGGATGGTGTGTATAGACAGTAGTTATACAGGATGGTGTGTATAGACAGTAGTTATACGGGATGGTGTGTATAGACAGTATAGACAGTAGTTATATAGGATGGTGTGTATAGACAGTAGTTATACAGGATGGTGTGTATAGACAGTATAGACAGTAGTTATATAGGATGGTGTGTATAGACAGTATAGACAGTAGTTATATAGGATGGTGTGTATAGACAGTATAGACAGTAGTTATATAGGATGGTGTGTATAGACAGTATAGACAGTAGTTATACAGGATGGTGTGTATAGACAGTAGTTATATAGGATGGTGTGTATAGACAGTATAGACAGTAGTTATATAGGATGGTGTGTATAGACAGTATAGACAGTAGTTATATAGGATGGTGTGTATAGACAGTATAGACAGTAGTTATATAGGATGGTGTGTATAGACAGTATAGACAGTAGTTATATAGGATGGTGTGTATAGACAGTATAGACAGTAGTTATATAGGATGGTGTGTATAGACAGTATAGACAGTAGTTATATAGGATGGTGTGTATAGACAGTAGTTATACAGGATGGTGTGTATAGACAGTAGTTATATAGGATGGTGTGTATAGACAGTATAGACAGTAGTTATACAGGATGGTGTGTATAGACAGTAGTTATACAGGATGGTGTGTATAGACAGTATAGACAGTAGTTATATAGGATGGTGTGTATAGACAGTATAGACAGTAGTTATATAGGATGGTGTGTATAGACAGTATAGACAGTAGTTATATAGGATGGTGTGTATAGACAGTATAGACAGTAGTTATATAGGATGGTGTGTATAGACAGTATAGACAGTAGTTATATAGGATGGTGTGTATAGACAGTATAGACAGTAGTTATATAGGATGGTGTGTATAGACAGTATAGACAGTAGTTATATAGGATGGTGTGTATAGACAGTAGTTATACAGGATGGTGTGTATAGACAGTAGTTATATAGGATGGTGTGTATAGACAGTATAGACAGTAGTTATATAGGATGGTGTGTATAGACAGTAGTTATACAGGATGGTGTGTATAGACAGTATAGACAGTAGTTATATAGGATGGTGTGTATAGACAGTATAGACAGTAGTTATATAGGATGGTGTGTATAGACAGTAGTTATATAGGATGGTGTGTATAGACAGTAGTTATATAGGATGGTGTGTATAGACAGTATAGACAGTAGTTATATAGGATGGTGTGTATAGACAGTATAGACAGTAGTTATATAGGATGGTGTGTATAGACAGTAGTTATACAGGATGGTGTGTATAGACAGTATAGACAGTAGTTATATAGGATGGTGTGTATAGACAGTATAGACAGTAGTTATATAGGATGGTGTGTATAGACAGTAGTTATATAGGATGGTGTGTATAGACAGTAGTTATATAGGATGGTGTGTATAGACAGTATAGACAGTAGTTATATAGGATGGTGTGTATAGACAGTATAGACAGTAGTTATATAGGATGGTGTGTATAGACAGTAGTTATATAGGATGGTGTGTATAGACAGTAGTTATATAGGATGGTGTGTAGAGACAGTAGTTATATAGGATGGTGTGTATAGACAGTAGTTATATAGGATGGTGTGTATAGACAGTATAGACAGTAGTTATATAGGATGGTGTGTATAGACAGTATAGACAGTAGTTATATAGGATGGTGTGTATAGACAGTGTAGACAGTAGTTATATAGGATGGTGTGTATAGACAGTATAGACAGTAGTTATATAGGATGGTGTGTATAGACAGTAGTTATACAGGATGGTGTGTATAGACAGTAGTTATATAGGATGGTGTGTATAGACAGTATAGACAGTAGTTATATAGGATGGTGTGTATAGACAGTAGTTATACAGGATGGTGTGTATAGACAGTATAGACAGTAGTTATATAGGATGGTGTGTATAGACAGTATAGACAGTAGTTATATAGGATGGTGTGTATAGACAGTAGTTATATAGGATGGTGTGTATAGACAGTAGTTATATAGGATGGTGTGTATAGACAGTATAGACAGTAGTTATATAGGATGGTGTGTATAGACAGTATAGACAGTAGTTATATAGGATGGTGTGTATAGACAGTAGTTATACAGGATGGTGTGTATAGACAGTATAGACAGTAGTTATATAGGATGGTGTGTATAGACAGTATAGACAGTAGTTATATAGGATGGTGTGTATAGACAGTAGTTAAATAGGATGGTGTGTATAGACAGTAGTTATATAGGATGGTGTGTAGAGACAGTAGTTATATAGGATGGTGGGTATAGACAGTAGTTATATAGGATGGTGTGTATAGACAGTATAGACAGTAGTTATATAGGATGGTGTGTATAGACAGTATAGACAGTAGTTATATAGGATGGTGTGTATAGACAGTGTAGACAGTAGTTATATAGGATGGTGTGTATAGACAGTATAGACAGTAGTTATATAGGATGGTGTGTATAGACAGTAGTTATATAGGATGGTGTGTATAGACAGTATAGACAGTAGTTATATAGGATGGTGTGTATAGACAGTAGTTATATAGGATGGTGTGTATAGACAGTATAGACAGTAGTTATATAGGATGGTGTGTATAGACAGTAGTTATATAGGATGGTGTGTATAGACAGTATAGACAGTAGTTATATAGGATGGTGTGTATAGACAGTAGTTATGTAGGATGGTGTGTATAGACAGTAGTTATGTAGGATGGTGTGTATACAGTATATAAGGTGCGTTAAACAGTACATAAACATTATGAAAGTGTTCAATGACTCTAAATACATCTCCCTTGGGTTTGAGATTTATACTGAACAAAAATATAAACTCAAGATGCAACAATTTCAAAGATTTTACTGAGTTACAGTTCATATAAGGTAATCAGTCAATTAAAATGAGTTCTAATCTATGGATTTCCTATGACTGGACATACAGATATGCATCTGTTGGTCACAGATGCTTTAAATAAACAAGTGTAGGGGCGAGGATCAGAAGACCAGTCAGTATCTGGTGTGACCAACATTTACGTCATACAACGTGACACATCTCTTCACATGGAGTTAATCGGGCTGTTGATTGTGGCCCGTAGAATGTAGTGTGATGTCGTGTGACCAACATTTGCTTTGCATAGTTTTTCTGTTTCATTCCTTTGTAGTGCGGGGAGACGGCGGCCTTCCAGGTGGTGATGGATAGTTATGTCAGAGAGGAGGAGGGGACAGGAGTCGTCCACCAGGCGCCATATTTCGGAGCTGTGAGTATACATGATGATAATGACTTGTTACAAGCTTGCGTATCTCTATCAAACTACATGAATAAACATAATTGATTGTTTTATCGGTCGATTGATGTGCTTGTAACCGTAAATATCTTTATAAAACCCGTCTTGGGAACACAAGCCCTGTCTGTCCTGTCTGTCTGTCCTGTCTGTCTGTCTGTCTGTCTGTCTGTCTGTCTGTCTGTCTGTCTGTCTGTCCTGTCTGTCTGTCTGTCTGTCTGTCTGTCTGTCTGTCTGTCTGTCTGTCTGTCTGTCCTGTCTGTCTGTCTGTCTGTCTGTCTGTCTGTCTGTCTGTCTGTCTGTCTGTCTGTCTGTCTGTCTGTCTGTCTGTCGGTCGGTCGGTCGGTCGGTCGTGGGGACGGCACAGGAAATTGGCGGCTAACACCGTTCTGGATCCCTCTGCCCCACACCGTAATAACTGTTTTACATTCTTAGTTCTGACTGACCTAGTGTTTCTCGGGTACATTGGGAGAGGGGTTCTGAGTCTGAGGGAGCCTACAGGAAGAGAGAGAGTTTCTGAGTCTGATTGAGGGAGCCTACAGGAAGAGAGAGGAAGGGGAATGCTGAGATTGAGATTGTCTAGCGTCATGTTATTCCAAGGAGCTCCTTAAAACTTGACCCCAAAAAAACATCTGCGTCAGATGGTTTAGACCCTTTCTTCTTTAAGGTTGCTGCCCCTATCATCACCAAGCCTATTTCTGACCTTTTTAACCTGTCTCTCCTCTCTGGGGAGGTTCCCAGTGCTTGGAATGCAGCCACAATGCGTCCTTTATTTAAAAAGGGAGGTCAAGCTGATCCTAACTGTTATAGGCCAATTTCTATCTTGCCTTGTTTATCAAAAGTGTTGAAAACCCTTGTCAATAATCAACTGACTGTGCATATGAAACCATAACTTGCACGCAGATTGGTAGAAATAGTAAGATAAATTGACATTCTACATGAGAAAGGTTGCCGATTCCTCGTGTAGCCTCTTACCAGCAACTTCAGGAGAGTAACAGCAGAATCTGCGAAAGCCAGCAGGAGCGGGAGGAGAATAGTTTGGTCGGGTTTTCATCTGATCTATCTAGATCTCTGGAGCCCTCTAGGATGTGTCTATATATGGGAAAATACAAGTTTAAAAATGTCAAACAATCGATTGGTATCTTTACTTTTACTCAAGCATGACAATTGGGCCCTTTACTTTTTCCACCACTGCAGACAACTTTCGGTTGACCAAGATTTGTTTTAGTCGTGGACAGCCCTGATTGACTGGCCTAGTTAGATGGTTAAATACAACTAGAAATAAATTGGCATGACAACTCTCAGGGTATTTTTCCAAGAGAGAAACTGGGGCATACTTTCATCCATGTCAAATGTCCCTTTTTTCCATTGATGATGTAATAGAGCTGATCTGATGATGTCGTTGCTCTTCATTCCGAGATGGCATAGTAGTCGGACGTGTGTTTGTCTTGTCCCGTCTTGTCCCTTGTAAATAGTCGGTCTCATCGTTTTATTTTCGGATATATTTCAATCTCATTTTCCACCTACGATCTAAATATACTTTCCTGCAACCCGCCCCACCCAATGTGGTACGGATCTGCTATTTTTGTACGTTATAACTGGAACCTACATCAGAAGCTAGCCAGCTAACTAGCCACTAGCTAGTAGTCACTGTTAGCCATGGCTAGCGGTCTTCACCTTTAGCTCGGTCACCAGCCAGTCGCAGCTCGGTCAAAACCTACCAGTCTGCACAGCGTGATATCAGCCCAGAGCATATCAGGCTGCTTTTTCTTCACCACATCAATGGATTCCTGCCGCATGCTGTGGGCCATTACACCGGATCTTAACAGCTCGCTAGCTGCAATCCGAGTGGCTACCGCTGGCTAACGCCTCTGTCCTGAAGCAAGCACCAGTTAGCCTTGAGCTAGCCTCGAGCTAGGCCCATCTCCCGGCTAGCCGAAGAGGTATACCCGCTAATTCGTTGGCTGCAATACCTTTTTTGCCAATTGTACTGGTCCCTTTATTGCCGACACGGAGCCCCGCCGATTCATTGCAACTGGTCTGCCGATATAATCGTGTGATATGGCTTTTCCGTTGCAATGTCACTGAAGACCCATCTGCTATCCCCGGCCCTCACGCTTTCTGAATGTCGTGTTTCCCGCTGGCCTAGTATGGTAGTGACTACCGAACGGCTAGCGGACTCACCTATTGCTTCTCATTGAACCCTATGATCACTCGGCTACACATGCTTCTCTCTAATGTCAATATGCCTTGCCTTATGCTTTTTCGGTTAGTTATTGTTTTATTTCACTGTAGAGCCCCTAGTCCAGCTCAACATGCCTTAGATAGCTCTTTTGTCACACACCCTACACATGGGGAGACCTCACCTGGCTTAGCTGGTGTCTCCAGAGATGCAACCTCTCATCATCACTCAATGCCTAGGTTTACCTCCACTGTACTCACATTCTACCATACCCTTGACTGTACATTATGCCCTGAATCAACTCTACCACCCCAGACATCAGCCCCTTTAATTCTCTGTTCCCAACGCACTAGACAACCAGTTCTTATTGCTTTAGTCGTACCCTTATCCTACTCCTCCTCTGTTCCTCTGGTGATGTAGAGGTTAAACCAGTCCCTGTAGCCCCCAGCATCACACCTATTCCCCAGGTGCTCTACATTTGTTGACTTCTGTAACCGTAAAAGCCTTGGTTTCAAGCATGTTAACATCAGAAGACTCCTCCCTAAATTTGTTTTATTCATTCGTTTAGCACACTCCGCCAACCCTGATGTCCTAGCCCAGACGTCCTAGCCGTTTCTGAATTGATTGCCCCCCAATCTATCTTCAGAGTTCATACTGTTATGTGACCTAAACTGGGATATGTTTAGCACCCCGGCCATCCTACAATCTAAGCTAGACGCCCTCAATCTCATGCAAATTATCAAGTAACCTACCAGGTACAACCCTAAATTCGTAAACATGGACACCCTCATAGATATCATCCTAACCAACTTGCCCTCTAAGTACACCTCTGCTAGCTTCAACCAGGATCTCAGCAATCACTGCCTCATTGCCTGTGTCCGTAATGGGCCCACGGTCAAACGACCAACCCTCATCACTGTCACACGCTCCCTAAAACACTTCAGTGTGCAGGCCTTTCTAATCGACCTTGCCCGGGTATCCTGGAAGGATATTGACCTCATCCCGTCAGTAGAGAATGCCTGGTTGTTCTTTAAAAGTTCTTTCCTCACCATCTTAAATAAGCATTCCCCATTCAAAAAATATAGAACTAAGAACAGATAGAGATCATGGTTCACTCCAGACTTGACTGCCCTTGACCATCACAAAAACATCCCGTGGCGTTCTGCATTAGCATCGAATAGCCCCCACGATATGCAACTTTTCAGGGAAGTCAGGAACCAACATACACAGTCAGTTAGGAAAGCTAAGGCTAGCTTTTTCAAACAGAAATTTGCATCCTGTAGCACTAACTCCAACATGGTTTGGGACTGCGTGAAGCCCATAGAGAATAAGAGCACCTCCTCCCAGCTGCCCACTGCACTGCGGCTAGGAAATACTGTCACCACTGAGAAATCTACGATAATCAAGAATTTCAACAAGCATTTCTCTTTGGCTGGCAATGCTTTCCACCTGGATACCCCAACAGCTCTGCACCCGCCACAGCAACTTGCCCAAGTCCCCCCCCCCCCTGCATCTCTAGATAGCTGATGTTCTGAAAGAGCTGCAAAATCTGGACCCCTACAAATCAGCTGGGCTAGACAATCTGGACCCTCTCTTTCTAAAAACTATCTGCCGAAATTGTTGCAACCCCTATTACTTACCTGTTCAACCTCTCTTCCTTATCGTCTGAGATCCCTAAAGATTGGAAAGCTGCCGCGGTCATCCCCCTCTTCAAAGGGGGAGACACTCTAGATCCAAACTGTTACAGACCTATATCATTCCTGCTCTCCCATTCTAAAGTCTTCGAAAGCCAAGTTAACAAACAGATCACCGACCATTTTGAATCCCACCATACCTTCTCCACTATGCAATCTGGTTTCCGAGCTGGTCATGAGTGCACCTCAGCCATGCTCAAGGCCCTAAACAATATTATAACCGGCATAGATAAGAGACAGTACTGTGCAGCTGTTTTCATCGAACTGGCCAAAGCTTTAGACTCTGTCAATCAACACATTCTTATTGTCAGACTCAATAGCCTTGGTTTCTCAAATGACTGCCTCGCCTGGTTCACCAACTACTTCTCAGATAGAGTTCATTGTGTCACATCGGAGGGCCTGTTGTCCGGACCTCTGGCAGTCTCTATGGGGGTGCCACAGGGTTCAACCCTCGGGCCGACTCTTTTCTCTGTATACATCAATGATGTCGCTCTTGCTGCTGGTGATTCTCTGACACACCTCTACGCAGACGACACCATTCTGTATGGTTCTAGCCCTTGGACATTGTGCTAACTAACCTCCAGACGAGCTTCAATGCCATACAACACTCCTTACGTGGCCTCCAACTGCTCTTATATTCTAGTAAATCTAAATGCATGCTCTTCAACCGATTGCTGCCCGCACCTGCCCGCCCACCTAGCATCACTACTCTGGACGGTTCTGAATATGTGGACAACTACAAATACCTAGGTGTCTGGTTAGACTGTAAACTCTCCTTCCAGACTCATATGAAGCATCTCTAATCCAAAATTAAATCTAGAATTGGCTTCCTATTTTGCAACAAAGCATCCTTCACTCATGCTGCCTAACATACCCTGGTAAAACTGACTATCGTACTGATCCTTGACTTCGGAGATGTCATTTACAAAATAGCCTCCAACACTCTACTCAGCAAATTGGATGTAGTCTATCACAGTGCCATCCGTTTTCTCACCAAAGCCCCATATGCTACCCACCACTGCAACCTGTATGCTCTCGTCGGCTGGCCCTCGCTACATATTCGTCGCCAAATCCATTGGCTGCAGGTCCTCTATAAGTCTTTGCTAGGTAAAGCCCCGCCTTATCTCAGCTCACTGGTCACCATAGCAACACCCACCCGTAGCACGCGCTCCAGCAGGTATATTTCACTGGTCATCCCCAAAGCCATTAACTCCTTCGGCCGCCTTTCCTTCCAGTTCTCTGCTGCCAATGACTGGAACAAATTGCAAAAATAACTGAAGCTGAAGACTTATATCTCCTTCACTATCCTTAAGCATCAGCTGTCAGAGCAGCTAACCGATCACTGTACCTGTACACAGCCAATCTGTAAATAGCACACCAGTAGCTCGACTTGCACATCATTTCAGTGTTAAAGCTAAATTGTAGTTATTTCGGTTTATTTATTTCCTTACCTCCTTAACCTTACTACATTTGCACACACTGTACATACATTTTTCTATTGTGTTTTTGACTGTACGTTTGTTTATCCCATGTGTAACTCCATGTTGTTGTTTGTGTCTCACTGCTTTGCTTTATCTTGGCCAGGTCGCAGTTGTAAATGAGAACTTGTTCTCAACTGGCCTACCTGGTTAAATAAAGGTGAAATATATAAATATATATATATATATTTGTATGTAATGGAGCTGATCTGATGATATGTGATACCTCTTTCCCCCCTCAAGAAAAAAAGAAAAATACCGTGTGTGTATGGAGAATAGCACCTGCCAGAGATACCAGGCTCCCATCTGTCCTGTAGACTCCTTCGGGTGCTTTGCTGCTAAAAACAGTACGTCAAGGCCAGCATCCCGGAGCCTCCTCTTCACTTTTGACTTTGAGACTGGTGTTTTGTTGATGTGTTTTGCAGGTACTATTTAATGAAGCTGCAAGTTGAGGACTTGTGAGGCGTCTGTTTCTCAAACTAGACGCTCAAATGTACTTGTCCTCTTGCTCAGTTGTGCACCGGGGCCTCCCACTCCTCTTTCTATTCCGGTTATAGCCAGTTTGCACTGTTCTGTGAAGGGAGTAATGCACATCGTTTATGAGATCTTCAGTTTCTTGGCATTTTCTCTCATGGAATAACCTTCATTTCTCAGAACAAGGATAGACTGACGAGTTTCAAAAGATATTTGTTTCTGGCCATTTTGAGCCTGTAATTAAACCCTGCAGATACTCGACTAGCCTAAAGAAGGCCAGTTTTATTGTTTCTTTATTCAGGACAACAGTTTTCAGCTGTGCTAACATAATTGCAAAAGGGTTTTCTAATGATCAATTAGCCTTTTAAAATTATAAACTTGGAGTAGCTAACACATGTGACACATGTGTCATTGGAACACAGGAGTGATGGTTGGAGTGATGGAGTGATGGTTGGAGTGATGAGGAGTGATGGTTGCTGATAATGGGCCTCTATATGCCTATGTAAATATTCCATTAAAAAAACAGCCTTCTCAAGCTGCAATAGTGATTTAAAACATTAACAATCTCTACACTGTAATTCTGATGAATTTGATGTTATTTTAATGGACAAAAAATGTGCTTTTCTTTCAAAAACGAGAACATTTCTAAGTGACCCAAAACTTTTGAACGGTAGTGTAGGTCCTCCTTCACTATGCTGGAGGTCATGTCTCTACCAGGGAGTGACTGTGAGTTAATCTGTCCTCCTTCACTATGCTGGAGGTCATGTCTCTACCAGGGAGTGACTGTGAGTTAATCTGTCCTCCTTCGCTATGCTGGAGGTCATGTCTCTACCAGGGAGTGACTGTGAGTTAATCTGTCCTCCTTCGCTATGCTGGAGGTCATGTCTCTACCAGGGAGTGACTGTGAGTTAATCTGTCCTCCTTCGCTATGCTGGAGGTCATGTCTCTACCAGGGAGTGACTGTGAGTTAATCTGTCCTCCTTCGCTATGCTGGAGGTCTCTACCAGGGAGTGACTGTGAGTTAATCTGTCCTCCTTCACTATAGTAGAGATCTCTACCAGGGAGTGACTGTGAGTTAATCTGTCCTCCTTCCCTATACTAGAGGTCTCTACCAGGGAGTGGCTGTGAGTTAATCTGTCCTCCTTCGCTATGCTGGAGGTCTCTACCAGGGAGTGACTGTGAGTTAATCTGTCCTCCTTCACTATGCTGGAGGTCTCTACCAGGGAGTGACTGTGAGTTAATCTGTCCTCCTTCACTATGCTGGAGGTCTTGTCTCTACCAGGGAGTGACTGTGAGTTAGTCTGTCCTCCTTCACTATAGTAGAGATCTCTACCAGGGAGTGACTGTGAGTTAATCTGTCCTCCTTCGCTATGCTGGAGGTCTCTACCAGGGAGTGACTGTGAGTTAATCTGTCCTCTTTCACTATAGTAGAGATCTCTACCAGGGAGTGACTGTGAGTTAATCTGTCCTCCTTCCCTATACTAGAGGTCTCTACCAGGGAGTGACTGTGAGTTAATCTGTCCTCTTTCACTATAGTAGAGATCTCTACCAGGGAGTGACTGTGAGTTAATCTGTCCTCCTTCCCTATACTAGAGGTCTCTACCAGGGAGTGACTGTGAGTTAATCTGTCCTCCTTCCCTATACTAGAGGTCTCTACCAGGGAGTGACTGTGAGTTAGTCTGTCCTCAGTATAAACTGATGAGGTAGTATTGGGATTAATAGATTAATATTACACTGCTCCCGTCCTCCTCTCCTTACGCTGACCCATTTTAGAAACACATGTGTGTCACAAATGGCCCTATTCCCTATATAGTGCACTACTTTAGACCAGAGACCTATTCCCTATATAGTGCACTACTTTAGACCAGAGACCTATTCCCTATATAGTGCACTACTGTTGACCAGAGCCCTATTCCCTATATAGTGGTACTACTATAGACCAGAGACCTATTCCCTATATAGTGCACTACTGTTGACCAGAGCCCTATTCGCTATATAGTGCACTACTTTAGACCAGAGACCTATTCCCTATATAGTGCACTACTTTAGACCAGAGACCTATTCCCTATATAGTGCACTGCTGTTGACCAGAGCCCTATTCCCTATATAGTGCACTACTTTAGACCAGAGCCCTATTCCATATATAGTGGTACTACTATAGACCAGAGCCCTATTCCCTATATAGGGCACTACTTTAGACCAGAGCCCTTTTCCCTATATAGTACACTACTATAGACCAGAGCCCTATTCCATATATAGTGGTACTACTATAGACCAGAGCCCTATTCCCTATATAGGGCACTACTATAGACCAGAGCCCTATTCCATATGTAGTGCACTACTTTAGACCAGAGCCCTATTCCCTATGTAGTGCACTACTTTAGACCTAAATGGTTATGAAAGGGTGTCATTAGTGCCGTGGAAATTGAAAAGGTCTGTTCCAACATCTATCCAAGACCATAGCAGAATTTAGAATGTGGGGGGGGGGGGGGGGGGGGGGGCATTAAATTAATATTTTGGGGGCCTAAATAGAAATGCCTCTCTCAAATGGGAATTGATGAACTCATTCAGCTTGAGGAACCTGATGCCATTTATATATTCTCCTGGGAAAGGAGCAGCGTGGCCCAAACACCAGGGAAGCATTCCAAATAGCACCCTGTTCCATTTATAGTGTACCGTATTTGACCAGGGCCCATAGTGTTCCGTGGCTGTCTGGTCAAAAGCAGTGTACTAGATAGCGGATAGGGTGCCATTTGGGGTGCACAGAGGAACATTTAGATGAAAAGAAAGAGGGATGCTTGGATGATGGGAGGAGTTAGAACCTTTCAATTAATAAAGATGAATGATAGGAGGAGTTAGAACCTTTCAGTTAATAAAGATGGAGGATGGGAGGAGTTAGAACCTTTCAATTAATAAAGATGAATGATAGGAGGAGTTAGAACCTTTCAGTTAATAAAGATGGATGATGGGAGGAGTTAGAACCTTTCAATTAATAAAGAAGGATGATGGGAGGAGTTAGAACCTTTCAATTAATAAAGAAGGATGATGGGAGGAGTTAGAACCTTTCAATTAATAAAGAAGGATGATGGGAGGAGTTAGAACCTTTCAATTAATAAAGAAGGATGATGGGAGGAGTTAGAACCTTTCAGTTAATAAAGATGGAGGATGGGAGGAGTTAGAACCTTTCAATTAATAAAGAAGGATGATGGGAGAATTTAGAACCTTTCAATTAATAAAGATGGAGGATGGGAGGAGTTAGAACCTTTCAATTAATAAAGAAGGATGATGGGAGGAGTTAGAACCTTTCAATTAATAAAGAAGGCTGATGGGAGGAGTTAGAACCTTTCAATTAATAAAGATGGATGATGGGAGGAGTTAGAACCTCTGCACTACAATTAATAAAGATGGATGATGGGAGGAGTTAGAACCTCTGCACTACAATTAATAAAGATGGATGATGGGAGGAGTTAGAACCTCTGCACTACAATTAATAAAGATGGATGACACCTCAGTACATTTTTTGTGCAATAAACCCGCCGACAGGATGTGAAATAGAGGCCAGCTGGATATAGTCTGATTCAGTGGTAATCTTTCTAGCTCTTTAATAAGTCACTGAAATGATGTGAGTTCAGAATGTTAATGAGTCCCTGGTTTCCCAATGCTCCTTCCTTTTTCCTTGTGTGTGCTTTTCCACGGCTACCCCACATGGATTTAAAAGTATAGATATGGTTTAAGCACCGTCTGTTGTAAGTACAGGAGTGCACACTTCAGGGAAAAGGTTAAATAAATTGGTACGCAGGGATTGTAACAGATTGTTAAAATGGGTAAGGATGTTAGACACGTTTCATGCCAGGCCATAGTTCAATGTACGGTCGACAATTTCCTTTTCTGTCCTTGCTGCATTTCTCCTGTGAAAGGAAATTCGATGATCTTCGGTGTTCATAGTACTGTGAAGGGCACTGTAGCAATGAGGAAAAGATAAGATAAGATACCGAGAGAAAAGACAGGAGGATAGATGGCCATGGTAACTTATTAATGTCCTCTCCAGCCTATCTTTTGTTCTGCTGGTTAGTTGAGTTCCCGAAATGAACTGCAATGTTCCTGGTACGATCTGTTCACACAGAAGGCCACCGTAGGAATGAGGAAAAATATGAAGAGACAGACAGAAAAGAGAGACCATATTAAAAAGTATTTAGGGGTAGTTCAGGCCAGTACTCAGGGGTAGTTCAGGCCAGTCTTCAGGTGAGTTCAGGCCAGTCTTCAGGTGAGTTCAGGCCTGTCTTCAGGTGAGTTCAGGCCAGTCTTCAGGTGAGTTCAGGCCAGTCCTCAGGGGTAGTTCAGGCCAGTCCTCAGGGGTAGTTCAGGCCAGTCTTCAGGTGAGTTCAGGCCAGTCTTCAGGTGAGTTCAGGCCAGTCTTCAGGTGAGTTCAGGCCAGTCTTCAGGTGAGTTCAGGCCAGTCTTCAGGTGAGTTCAGGCCAGTCTTCAGGTGAGTTCAGGCCAGTCTTCAAGTGAGTTCAGGCCAGTCTTCAAGTGAGTTCAGGCCAGTCCTCAGGGGTAGTACAGGCCAGTCTTCAGGTGAGTTCAGGCCAGTCTTCAGGTGAATTCAGGCCAGTCTTCAGGGGAGTTCAGGCCAGTCTTCAGGGGTAGTTCAGGCCAGTCTTCAGGTGAGTTCAGGCCAGTCTTCAGGTGAGTTCAGGCCACTCTTCAGGTGAGTTCAGGCCACTCTTCAGGTGAGTTCAGGCCACTCTTCCGGTGAGTTCAGGCCACTCTTCAGGTGAGTTCAGGCTAGTCTTCAGGTGAGTTCAGGCCAGTCTTCAGGTGAGTTTAGGCCAGTCTTCAGGTGAGTTCAGGCCACTCTTCGGGTGAGTTCAGGCCAGTCTTCAGGTGAGTTCAGGCCAGTCTTCAGGTGAGTTCAGGCCGGTCTTCAGGTGAGTTCAGGCCACTCTTCAGGTGAGTTCAGGCCACTCTTCAGGTGAGTTCAGGCCAGTCTTCAGGTGAAAGAGGACATCACCAGATCAGTTAAACTCAGCTAGAACATGGTTGAGAATGCTGTTTATTGTCTATTTTTACCAGAAGACGCAGTAGACATTTGATCGTGTTTGTTTCAGCAACACTCTGTCGGTTTGTTCTCGGGGACGAGCAGCTGTCTCATGTGGGTAGCTTGTGGGTTGAACTACTGTTTCTCACACCACTTGTCCCTTGTTCCGGAGAATAATTTGCCCATCAACTGTTCCCATGCTGACAGACGTGTTGCAGGATGTTACACAAGTCAGTATAACTCCTATTCATCCAGTCCTCCTGTCTAGATGAATGTTTCTTTTCTGTGTCTCCTCGGGTTTGTCGGCGGCCTTAACGGCACCCTTTTAAAGTGGTCTAGTTTTCACCAGGGCCCATAGGGCACTTCTAGTTTAGCACTATATAGGGAATAGGGAGTGATCTGGACATGTGTATTATTCATCTGATTCTCTATCAACCTAACTGTGGTGTTTGTTCTCTCCTTCTCTCTCTCCCTCCGCCACATCTGTTTCTCCCCTCTCTCCCTCCATCTGTTTCTCTCCTCTCTCCCTCCATCTGTTTCTCTCCTTCTATCTCTCCATCTGTTTCTCTCCTTCTCTCTCTCCCTCTATCTGTTTCTCTCCCTCCATCTGTTTCTCTCCTTCTCTCCTTCTCTCCCTCCATCTGTTTCTCTCCCTCTCTCCCTCCATCTGTTTCTCTCCTTCTCTCCCTCCATCTGTTTCTCTCCTTCTCTCTCTCCATCTGTTTCTCTCCTTCTCTCTCTCCCTCCATCTGTTTCTCTCCTTCTCTCTCTCCCTCCATCTGTTTCTCTCCTTCTCTCTCCCTCCATCTGTTTCTCTCCTCTCTCCCTCCATCTGTTTCTCTCCTTCTCTCTCTCCCTCCATCTGTTTCTCTCCTTCTCTCTCCCTCCATCTGTTTCTATCCTTCTCTCTCTCCCTCCATCTGTTTCTCTCCCTCTCTCCCTCCATCTGTTTCTCTCCCTCTCTCCCTCCATCTGTTTCTCTCCCTCTCTCCTTCTCTCCCTCCATCTGTATCTCTCCTCTCTCTCTCCCTCCATCTGTTTCTCTCCCTCTCTCCCTCCATCTGTTTCTCTCCCTCTCTCCCTCCATCTGTTTCTCTCCTTCTCTCCTTCTCTCCCTCCATCTGTTTCTCTCCCTCTCTCCCTCCGTCTGTTTCTCTCCTTCTCTCCCTCCATCTGTTTCTCTCCCTCTCTCCCTCCATCTGTTTCTCTCCCTCTCTCCCTCCATCTGTTTCTCTCCCTCTCTCCCTCCATCTGTTTCTCTCCTTCTCTCTCTCCCTCCATCTGTTTCTCTCCCTCTCTCCCTCCATCTGTTTCTCTCCCTCTCTCCTTCTCTCCCTCCATCTGTATCTCTCCTCTCTCTCTCCCTCCATCTGTTTCTCTCCCTCTCTCCTTCTCTCCCTCCATCTGTTTCTCTCCCTCTCTCCCTCCATCTGTTTCTGTCCTTCTCTCCTTCTCTCCCTCCATCTGTTTCTCTCCCTCTCTCCCTCCATCTGTTTCTCTCCTTCTCTCCCTCCATCTGTTTCTCTCCCTCTCTCCCGCCATCTGTTTCTCTCCCTCTCTCCCTCCATCTGTTTCTGTCCTTCTCTCCTTCTCTCCCTCCATCTGTTTCTCTCCCTCTCTCCCTCCATCTGTTTCTCTCCTTCTCTCTCTCCCTCCATCTGTTTCTCTCCTTCTCTCTCTCCCTCCATCTGTTTCTCTCCCTCTCTCCCTCCATCTGTTTCTCTCCTTCTCTCCTTCTCTCCCTCCATCTGTTTCTCTCCCTCTCACCCTCCATCTGTTTCTCTCCTTCTCTCCTTCTCTCCCTCCATCTGTTTCTCTCCCTCTCTCCCTCCATCTGTTTCTCTCTTTCTCTCCCTCCATCTGTATCTCTCCTCTCTCTCCCTCCATCTGTATCTCTCCTCTCCCTCTCTCCCTCCATCTGTTTCTCTCCTTCTCTCTCTCCAACCTTCCCATCTGTATCTATCCTTCTCTCTCTCCAACCTTCCCATCTGTATCTCTCCTTCTCTCAACCCCCCCACCCTCCTTTCTGACTCACCCCTCTACTCCCAAGGTTCCTGCGTTTGTGCGGGAGAGGCGTTTTGGTGACTGGCTGAGGAATAAGCGTGATTTGGCCGTTTCCAGAAACTGCTATTGGGTCACGCCCATCCCCTCTGGTACAGTGACGACTTTGTGGAGGTCAGTAACTGTCTGACACACATTAGAAAGTTAGTGAAGCCTAGCCCTACCTTCACAACAGCAGTGGAGACTAGCTGTACCTTCACAGCAGCAGTGGAGACTAGCCCTACCTTCACAACAGCAGTGGAGACTAGCCCTACCTTCACAGCAGCAGTGGAGACTAGCCCTACCTTCACAACAGCAGTGGAGACTAGCTGTACCTTCACAGCAGCAGTGGAGACTAGCTGTACCTTCACAACAGCAGTGGAGACTAGCCCTACCTTCAACAGCAGTGGAGACTAGCCCTACCTTCACAACAGCAGTGGAGACTAGCCCTACCTTCACAGCAGCAGTGGAGACTAGCCCTACCTTCACAACAGCAGTGGAGACTAGCCCTACCTTCACAACAGCAGTGGAGACTAACCATACCTTCACAACCGCAGTGGAGACTAGCCCTACCTTCAACAGCAGTGGATACTAGCCCTACCTTCACAACAGCAGTGGAGACTAGCTGTACCTTCACAGCAGCAGTGGAGACTAGCCCTACCTTCACAACAGCAGTGGAGACTAGCTGTACCTTCACAGCAGCAGTGGAGACTAGCTGTACCTTCACAGCAGCAGTGGAGACTAGCTGTACCTTCACAGCAGCAGTGGAGACTAGCTGTACCTTCACAACAGCAGTGGAGACTAGCCCTACCTTCAACAGCAGTGGAGACTAGCCCTACCTTCACAACAGCAGTGGAGACTAGCCCTACCTTCACAGCAGCAGTGGAGACTAGCCCTACCTCCAACAGCAGTGGAGACTAGCCCTACCTTCACAACAGCAGTGGAGACTAACCATACCTTCACAACCGCAGTGGAGACTAGCCCTACCTTCAACAGCAGTGGAGACTAGCCCTACCTTCACAACAGCAGTGGAGACTAACCCTACCTTCACAGCAGTGCAGACTAGCCCTACCTTCACAGCAGAAGCCCAGACTAACTGCACAAGACATGGCCTAATAGTGGGGACATTTTGAAACACAGAAACACTGGAAAGGGTGTAAAATACAGGTTTAGTGTGTTACCTCAGTGTGAGTCAATTCCTTCAAGACACTTTTAAAGATTGCCTATAAACGTAAAGCACAAATAACTCTTTAAAAACGAACATAAACAAATAACTATCGACTACTCTCTCCTGATTCCGTATATCCCCTCTCAATATTTCTCAAGCAACTTCAAATTCCTGTCACACTACCACCTCAGTGCTACCGGCCTCTTCTTCACAAGCTGAAGGGAACAGACGGTTAGATAGACTAACATACAGTACCAGTCAAAAGTTTGGACAAACCTACTCATTCAAGGGTTTTTCTAAAAATTTTTTTTTACTATTTTCTACATTGTAGAATAATAGTGAAGACATCAAAACTATGAAATAACACATTATGGAATCATGTAGTAACCAAAAAAAGTGTTAAACAAATCAAAATATATTTTATATTTGAGATTCTTCAAAGTAGCCACCCCTTTGCCTTGATGAAAGATGTTTTTCTTTTTAAATATTTGTTTTAGTTCATCCAAATTGGCATGTTGGTTTCCTTACCGTGGAAGCAGTCTATGGACACGCTAAGACAGCAACCTATGCCTTGGTTTTGTTCACCTGACCAATGTTTTTTAGCATTTGTGGAACAAATCCAATGCAAGTTAGTGGCACCTATATTAGAATTTACGCGCTGCATATCCAGATCATCTATAAGTAACATCATTGGGTCACACAGCACATGTTTAGATACTTCACGGTGATTTGGACATGAAGTGTGAAAATGCTAATATAGGTACTGTAGCGTTGACGTGCATTGAATTTGTGCCAACAATGCTAAAAAAAGTTAGCATTCGAAACAGTGGCCTGGTAAACAAAATCAAAGTATGGGTTTCTGTCATACCTTGTCCATAGACTACTGACAGGCGGAGGAAACCAATGTGCTATCTTGTCATTTGGGTGAACTATTCATTTAGCATTGAGGGGGGATTCTTAAATGAAAAAAAATTAAAAATAAACAGGGACAGCACTATCTAGTGGTCAGAACCTGGTAATAACATAATGTAGGATAGTACATAAACCTAACAACTTCAATGACTCATTTTTCTGGTGGGAAAAAAACATCACCAAATTCATTGAGAATACATTCTATAGGACGAAGAAACAAGACTCCAAGCCGCAGCGCCATGCTACTGGTCAGACATGTGGATGTGGGCGTGGTGGGGTGTGGACGGGTGTGGACGGGGGGGCGTGGTGTCACGTTGTGACCTTAGTTCTTTTGTTATGTCTTTGTTTTAGTATGGTCAGGGTGTGAGTTGGGTGTGTTGTCTATGTTCCTTTTTCTATGATTTGGGATTTCTGTGTTTGGCCTGACTCTCAATCAGAGGCAGCTGTCTATCGTTGTCCCTGATTGAGAACCATACTTAGGTAGCCTGGTTGTCCCTGATTGAGAACCATACTTAGGTAGCCTGGTTGTCCTTGTTTGAGAACCATACTTAGGTAGCCTGGTTGTCCCTGATTGAGAACCATACTTAGGTAGCCTGGTTGTCCCTGATTGAGAACCATACTTAGGTAGCCTGGTTGTCCCTGATTGAGAACCATACTTAGGTAGCCTGGTTGTCCTTGATGGAGAACCATACTTAGGTAGCCTGGTTTCACTTTTGAGTTGTGGGTGATTGTTTCCAGTTGTTAATGTTTGTTTCACAGTTCAGGATTTTGGCATGTTCATCCAAACTGTTTCGGTTTTAGTTTGTATCATTCACATTGTTATTTTGTATTCTTTAGTGTTCAGTTTAATAAACTAAAATGGACACCTACCACGCTGCACATTGGTCCGATCTCTCCTCCTCCTCCTCCTCAGAGGAGGAAGAAGAAGAAACCCGTGACACGTGGATTTGGACAATTTCTTTGGATTCCTCATGTCTAACTCATAGTTAAAATAAAGTCCAGATTAGATGTTAGATAATACATTCTAATTCAATTATAATATATTTATTGATTATTATATGAATCCAATAAATTAAAATGACCAATTTGGATGATCAATCAGTTAGTTAGCTTAACTTCCTCAGAGATCAAAATATATTTCAACAATATAACGTGGCAGGAATGCTAATCATATCTGTTCCTACCAAATAGGAATAATCTCAGAACAATCTGACATGCTGGGTGTCAATCCATTTTCTAGTGCTTTTTGAGGTGGAATGAATGGCACGAATGAAATGAGCAACTCTGACTAAAAGAAGGACAGCGAGAGCGGAGGAGTGACCTGTTTCCTAGAAATAGCAGTGTGTTACCAGGTGGCGGCAGTGGTCTCTGGAGGGGCAGTGGCTCCCTGAGCTGGAGAGCAGAGAGACGGAGGAGGCAGAAAGGAAATTAGAGTGGCCCGGAGCTCTCTGCCTATCTCTCTCGCTCTCTCTGCCTCTCTTTCACTCTCTGCCTCTCTTTCACTATCTCTGCCTCTCTCGCTATCTCTGCCTCTCTCGTTCTCTCTCTCTCTGCCTCTCGCTCTCTCTGCCTCTCTCTCGTTCTCTCTCTCTCTGCCTCTCTCTCGTTCTCTCTCTCTCTGCCTCTCTCTCGTTCTCTCTCTCTCTGCCTCTCTCTCGTTCTCTCTCTCTCTGCCTCTCTCTCTCTCTGCCTCTCTCTTGCTCTCTCTCTCTCTCGCTCTTTTTCTCTGCCTCTATCTCTCTGCCTCTCTCTTTCTCCCTCCATCTCTATGTTGCGTGAGACACCCACAGAGGCCGTATCTGGGCCAGCTACCTGAGTCCGTCTAAAATTGGAACAGGATCACAGACCTAAACTCAGAGGAAAGGAACATGTATTAAACAACCTTTTTTTAGGCAAGAAGCCCCACCTGAGAAGGGAAATGATGGTCGTCTGCCAACTCGTCTAGCTCTTCATATCACCCGTATCGCTCGGTATCTGTAAAGCACTTTGTGACAACTTCTGATGTGAAATACATTCGATTGACTTTAGCTGGCATGAGAAGCTTCAGACATGACTGGTGTTGTTATCTTGTTCCAAGCCAGACTGTCTGTTATCAGGACTGTTCTTTAACTGTAGATGCTAGTGGTTCAGACACTACACTGTTTGTCTCTGTCTGTGTGTGTGTGTTTCCAGGTGGTCTGTGTTGGGTCCGTGGCTGAGCTGGAGGAGTTGACGGAAGTGAGAGTGACTGATCTGCGTTGTGAGAGGTGAGTCATCGATAGTCTGCAGTGATTACACACCACACATAACTGTCTCTGTCCCTCTCAATGGAGTGTCAGTTGCGATGAGCGTGGGAGGATTGTTCCTTCGAGGACATCGAGTGCCTGTCAGTCGATATTAACCGTTTGCCTTTGTTTGATGAAATCCATAGTTTTTGATAAAAGTAGCCTTTTACGCCACTTCTGCCAATGGGGCTGCTGTTTGCTAACGCAGCTCCTCATTGCATGGCCAATTTTAAAACTCTTGGCAGTGGATGCATGGACTGCTATTTTAATAAAAAACGATGGATTACAAATCCAAGTGATCCAGGACAGGTCCCCAGTAGTCTATATACAATTAGGACAGGTACCCAGTAGTCTATATACAATCAGGACAGGTACCCAGTAGTCTATATACAATCAGGACAGGTACCCAGTAGTCTATATACAATCAGGACAGGTCCCCAGTAGTCTATATACAATCAGGACAGGTACCCAGTAGTCTATATACAATCAGGACAGGTACCCAGTAGTCTATATACAATCAGGACAGGTACCCAGTAGTCTATATACAATTAGGACAGGTACCCAGTAGTCTATATACAATCAGGACAGGTACCCAGTAGTCTATATGCAATCAGGACAGGTACCCAGTAGTCTATAGCAATCAGGACAGGTGCCCAGTAGTCTATATACAATCAGGACAGGTACCCAGTAGTCTATATACAACCAGGACAGGCACCCAGTAGTCTATATACAATCAGGACAGGTACCCAGTAGTCTATAGCAATCAGGACAGGTACCCAGTAGTCTATATACAATCAGGACAGGTACCCAGTAGTCTATATACAATCAGGACAGGTACCCAGTAGTCTATATACAATCAGGACAGGTACCCAGTAGTCTAGATACAATCAGGACAGGTACCCAGTAGTCTATATACAATCAGGACAGGTACCCAGTAGTCTATATACAATCAGGACAGGTACCCAGTAGTCTATATACAATCAGGACAGGTACCCAGTAGTCTATATACAATCAGGACAGGTACCCAGTAGTCTATATACAATCAGGACAGGTACCCAGTAGTCTATAGCAATCAGGACAGGTACCCAGTAGTCTATATACAATCAGGACAGGTACCCAGTAGTCTATAGCAATCAGGACAGGTACCCAGTAGTCTATATACAATCAGGACAGGTACCCAGTAGTCTATATACAATCAGGACAGGTACCCAGTAGTCTATATACAATCAGGACAGGTACCCAGTAGTCTATATACAATCAGGACAGGTACCCAGTAGTCTATATACAATTAGGACAGGTACCCAGTAGTCTATATACAATCAGGACAGGTACCCAGTAGTCTATATACAATCAGGACAGGTACCCAGTAGTCTATATACAATCAGGACAGGTACCCAGAAGTCTATATACAATCAGGACAGGTACCCAGTAGTCTATATACAATCAGGACAGGTACCCAGTAGTCTATATACAATCAGGACAGGTACCCAGTAGTCTATATACAATCAGGACAGGTACCCAGTAGTCTATATACAATCAGGACAGGTACCCAGTAGTCTATATACAATCAGGACAGGTACCCAGTAGTCTATATACAATCAGGACAGGTACCCAGTAGTCTATATACAATCAGGACAGGTACCCAGAAGTCTATATACAATCAGGACAGGTACCCAGTAGTCTATATACATTCAGGACAGGTACCCAGTAGTCTATATACAATTAGGACAGGTACCCAGTAGTCTATATACAATTAGGACAGGTACCCAGTAGTCTATATACAATCAGGACAGGTACCCAGTAGTCTATATACAATCAGGACAGGTACCCAGTAGTCTATATACAATCAGGACAGGTACCCAGTAGTCTATATACAATCAGGACAGGTCCCCAGTAGTCTATATACAATCAGGACAGGTACCCAGTAGTCTATATACAATCAGGACAGGTACCCAGTAGTCTATATACAATCAGGACAGGTCCCCAGTAGTCTATATGCAATCAGGACAGGTGCCCAGTAGTCTATATACAATCAAGACAGGTACCCAGTAGTCTATATACAATCAGGACAGGTACCCAGTAGTCTATATACAATCAGGACAGGTACCCAGTAGTCTATATACAATCAGGACAGGTACCCAGTAGTCTATATACAATCAGGACAGGTACCCAGTAGTCTATATACAATCAGGACAGGTACCCAGTAGTCTATATACAATCAGGACAGGAACCCAGTAGTCTATATACAATCAGGACAGGTACCCAGTAGTCTATATACAATCAGGACAGGTCCCCAGTAGTCTATATACAATCAGGACAGGTACCCAGTAGTCTATATACAATCAGGACAGGTCCCCAGTAGTCTATATGCAATCAGGACAGGTGCCCAGTAGTCTATATACAATCAAGACAGGTACCCAGTAGTCTATATACAATCAGGACAGGTACCCAGTAGTCTATAAACAATCAGGACAGGTACCCAGTAGTCTATATACAATCAGGACAGGCACCCAGTAGTCTATATACAATCAGGACAGGTCCCCAGTAGTCTATATACAATCAGGACAGGTCCCCAGTAGTCTATATACAATCAGGACAGGTCCCCAGTAGTCTATATACAATCAGGACAGGTCCCCAGTAGTCTATATACAATCAGGACAGGTCCCCAGTAGTCTATATACAATCAGGACAGGTACCCAGTAGTCTAGATACAATCAGGACAGGTACCCAGTAGTCTTTATACAATCAGGACAGGTACCCAGTAGTCTATATGCAATCAGGACAGGTGCCCAGTAGTCTATATACAATCAGGACAGGTACCCAGTAGTCTATATACAATCAGGACAGGTACCCAGTAGTCTATATACAATCAGGACAGGTACCCAGTAGTCTAGATACAATCAGAACAGGTACCCAGTAGTCTATATACAATCAGGACAGGTACCCAGTAGTCTATATACAATTAGAACAGGTACCCAGTAGTCAATATACAATCAGGACAGGTACCCCGTAGTCTATATACAATCAGGACAGGTACCCAGTAGTCTATATACAATCAGGACAGGTACCCAGTAGTCTATATACAATTAGGACAGGTCCCCAGTAGTCTATATACAATCAGGACAGGTACCCAGTAGTCTATATACAATCAGGACAGGTACCCAGTAGTCTATATACAATCAGGACAGGTACACAGTAGTCTATATACAATCAGGACAGGTACACAGTAGTCTATAAACAATCAGGACAGGTACCCAGTAGTCTATATACAATCAGAACAGGTACCCAGTAGTCTATAGCAATCGGTATAGGGAATATGTAGTTTATATACAATCAGGACAGTTAATATGTAGTCTATGTACAATCAGGACAGGTACCCAGTAGTCTATATACAATTAGGACAGGTACCCAGTAGTCTATATACAATCAAAACAGGTACCCAGTAATCTATATACAATCAAGACAGGTACCCAGTAGTCTATATACAATCAGGAGAGGTACCCAGTAGTCTATATACAATTAGGACAGGTACACAGTAGTCTATATACAATCAGGACAGGTACCCAGTAGTCTATATGCAATCAGGACAGGTACCCAGTAGTCTATATACAATCAGGACAGTTACCCAGTAGTCTATATACAAATAGGACAGGTACCCAGTAGTCTATATACAATCAAAACAGGTACCCAGTAGTCTATATACAATCAAGACAGGTACCCAGTAGTCTATATACAATCAGGACAGGTACACAGTAGTCTATATACAATCAGGACAGGTACCCAGTAGTATGTATACAATCAGGACAGGTCCCCAGTAGTCTATATACAATCAGGACAGGTACCCAGTAGTCTATATACAATCAGGACAGGTACCCAGTAGTCTATACACAATCAGGACAGGTACACAGTAGTCTATATACAATCAGGACAGGTACCCAGTAGTCTATATGCAATCAGGACAGGTACCCAGTAGTCTATATACAATCAGGACAGGTACCCAGTAGTCTATATACAATCAGGACAGGTACCCAGTAGTCCATATACAATCAGGACAGGTACCCAGTAGTCTATATACAATCAGGACAGGTACCCAGTAGTCTATATACAATCAGGACAGGTACCCAGTAGTCTATATACAATCAGGACAGGTACCCAGTAGTCTATATACAATCAGGACAGGTACCCAGTAGTCTATATACAATCAGGACAGGTACCCAGTAGTCTATATACAATCAGGACAGGTACCCAGTAGTCTATATACCAACAGGACAGGTACACAGTAGTCTATATACAATCAGGACAGGTACCCAGTAGTCTATATGCAATCAGGACAGGTACCCAGTAGTCTATATACAATCAGGACAGGTACCCAGTAGTCTATATACAATCAGGACAGGTACCCAGTAGTTTATATACAATCAGGACAGGTACCCAGTTGTCTATATACAATCAGAACAGGTACCCAGTAGTCTATATACAATCAGAACAGGTACCCAGTAGTCTATAGCAATCGGTATAGGGAATATGTAGTTTATATAACATCAGGACAGTTAATATGTAGTCTATGTACAATCAGGACAGGTACCCAGTAGTCTATATACAATTAGGACAGGTACCCAGTAGTCTATATACAATTAGGACAGGTACCCAGTAGTCTATATGCAATCAGGACAGGTACCCAGTAGTCTATATGCAATCAGGACAGGTCCCCAGTAGTCTATATACAATCAGGACAGGTCCCCAGTAGTCTATATACAATCAGGACAGGTACCCAGTAGTCTATATACAATCAGGACAGGTACCCAGTAGTCTATATACAATCAGGACAGGTACCCAGTAGTCTAAGTGTTACATAAAGTATATTTATAAAAGTTTTGACTGTATGCTTAATGTTGTAACTTTCTACTCCATTGGAAAACAATTGATTACAGAGTATCGTTTAATGGACGTCACATTATTTATCAGAAATAACAGATTTCAGCAGAGAAAGGGAAGCAATCATACAGGACAAACAACCCAAAATATTAGGACAATGACACGTGTTGTTGTTTTGTCTCTGTACTCCAGCACTTTAAATTTTAAATGATTCAATGACCATTAGGTTAAAGTGCAAATTGTCAACTTTAATTTGAGGGTATTTTAATCCATAATCAGGTGAACCGTTTAGAATTTACAACACTTCTTGTACATAGTCCCTGCCTTTGTTTGGAAAAAGTATTTGGACAAATTAAATTATATGTATAGTAAAAATTGTATTTGGTCCCATATTCCCTTTCACGCAATGACTACATTAAGCTTGTGACTGACTGTGTTAAGCTTGTGACTGACTATGTTAAGCTTGTGACTGACTATGTTAAGCGTGTGACTGACTATGTTCAGCTTGTGAATGACTATGTTAAGCTTGTGACTAACTATGTTAAGCTTGTGACTGACTACATTAAGCTTGTGACTGACTACAAATAGCTTGTGACTGACTACGAATAGCTTGGGACTGACGACGTTAAGCTTGTGACTGACTACGAATAGCTTGGGACTGACGACGTTAAGCTTGTGACTGACTATGTTAAGCTTGTGACTAACTATGTTAAGCTTGTGACTGACTACATTAAGCTTGTGACTGACTACAAATAGCTTGTGACTGACTACATTAAGCTTGTGACTGACTAAGAATAGCTTGTGCCTGACTACGAATAGCTTGTGACTGACTACGTTAAGCTTGTGCCTGACTACGAATAGCTTGTGACTGACTACATTAAGCTTGTGACTGACTACGAATAGCTAGTGCCTGACTACGAATAGCTTGTGACTGACTATGTTAAGCTTGTGACTAACTATGTTAAGCTTGTAACTGACAATGTTAAGCTTGTGACTGACAACATTAAGCTTGTGACTGACTACGAATAGCTTGTGACTGACGACGTTAAGCTTGTGACTGACTACGAATAGCCTTGGACTGACGACGTTAAGCTTGTGACTGACTATATTAAGCTTGTGACTAACTATGTTAAGCTTGTGACTGACTACATTAAGCTTGTGACTGACTACAAATAGCTTGTGACTGACTACATTAAGCTTGTGACTGACTAAGAATAGCTTGTGCCTGACTACGAATAGCTTGTGACTGACTACGTTAAGCTTGTGCCTGACTACGAATAGCTTGTGACTGACTACATTAAGCTTGTGACTGACTACAAATAGCTTGTGACTGACTACATTAAGCTTGTGACTGACTAAGAATAGCTTGTGCCTGACTACGAATAGCTTGTGACTGACTACGTTAAGCTTGTGCCTGACTACGAATAGCTTGTGACTGACTACATTAAGCTTGTGACTGACTACGAATAGCTTGTGCCTAACTACGAATAGCTTGTGACTGACTACGTTAAGCTTGTGCCTGACTACGAATAGCTTGTGACTGACTACAAATAGCTTGGGACTGACTACATTAAGCTTGTGACTGACTACAAATAACTTGTGTCTGACTACATTAAGCTTGTGACTGACTACGAATAGCTTGGGACTGACTACGTTAAGCTTGTGACTGACTACAAATAGCTTGGGACTGACTACATTAAGCTTGTGACTGACTACAAATAGCTTGTGACTGACTACATTAAGCTTGTGACTGACTACGAATAGCTTGGGACTGACTACGTTAAGCTTGTGACTGACTACAAATAGCTTGTGACTGACTACATTAAGCTTGTGACTGACTACAAATAGCTTGGGACTGACTACATTAAGCTTGTGACTGACTACAAATAGCTTGGGACTGACTATATTAAGCTTGTGACTGACTACAAATAGCTTGGGACTGACTACGTTAAGCTTGTGACTGAATACAAATAGCTTGGGACTGACTACGTTAAGCTTGTGACTGACTACGAATAGCTTGGGACTGACTGCGTTAAGCTTGTGACTGACTACGTTAAGCTTGTGACTGACTACAAATTGCTTGGGACTGACTACGTTAAGCTTGTGACTGACTACGAATAGCTTGGGACTGACTACGTTTAGCTTGTGACTGACTACAAATAGCTTGGGACTGACTATGTTAAGCTTGTGACTGACTACGTTAAGCTTGTGACTTACTAAGTTAACCTTTGACTACGTAAAGCTTGTGACTGACTATGTTTAGCTTGTGACGGACTACGTTAAGCTTGTGACTGACTACGAATAGCTTGTGACTGACTGCGTTAAGCTTGTGACTGACTACGTTAAGCTTGTGACTGACTACGAATAGCTTGGGACTGACTGCGTTAAGCTTGTGACTGACTATGTTAAGCTTGTGACAGACTAAGTTAACCTTGTGACTGACTACGTTAAGCTTGTGACTGACTACGAATAGCTTGGGACTGACTGCGTTAAGGTTGTGACTGACTACGTTAAGCTTGTGACTGACTACAAATTGCTTGGGACTGACTACGTTAAGCTTGTGACTGACTACGAATAGCTTGGGACTGACTACGTTTAGCTTGTGACTGACTACAAATAGCTTGGGACTGACTACGTTAAGCTTGTGACTGACTACAAATAGCTTGTGACTGACTACGAATAGCTTGGGACTGACTGTGTTAAGCTTGTGACTGACTATGTTAAGCTTGTGACTGACAACGTTAAGCTTGTGACTGACTAAGTTAACCTTTGACTACGTAAAGCTTGTGACTGACTACGTTTAGCTTGTGACTGACTACGTTAAGCTTGTGACTGACTACGTTAAGCTTGTGACTGACTACGTTAAGCTTGTGACTGACTACGTTAAGCTTGTGACTGACTACGTTAAGCTTGTGACTGACTACGTTAAGCTTGTGACTGACTATGTTAAGCTTGTGACTGACTACGTTAAGCTTGTGACTGACTACGTTAAGCTTGTGACAGACTACGTTAACCTTGTGACTGACTACGTTAAGCTTGTGACTGACTACGTTAAGCTCGTGACTGACTACGTTAAGCTTGTGACTGACTACGTTAAGCTTGTGAGAACGTTAGAGGCATAAATACAGTGCATTTGGAAAGTATTCAGACCACCTGACTTTTTCCACATTTTGTTACATTACAGCCTTGTTCTAAAATTGATTAAATCGTTTTTTTCCCCCTGATCAATCTACACACAATACCCCATAATGGCAATCTCCAAGTCATACCACAGATTCTCAATTGGATTGAGGTCTGGGCTTTGACTAGGCAATTCCAAGACATTTAAATGTTTCCCCTTAAACCACTCGAGTGTTGCTTTAGCAGTATGCTTAGGGTCATTGTCCTGCTGGAAGGTGAATGTTCGTCCCAGTCTCAAATCTCTGGAAGACTGAAAGAGGTTTCCCTCAAGAATTTCCCTGTATGTGGCGCCATCCATCATTCCTTCAATTCTGACCAGTTTCCCAGTCCCTATGAAAAACATCCCTGGTGTTCTCGGAGTGATGGAATAGGTGTTGGGTTTGCGCCAGACATAACATTTTTCTTGATGGCCAAAAAGCTCATTTTAGTTTCATCTGATCAGAGTACAGTCTTCCATATGTTTGGGGAGTCTCCCACATGCCTTTTGATGAACACCAAACGTGTTTGCTTGTTTTTTTCTTTAAGCAATGGCGTTTTTCTGGCCACTCTTCCGTAAAGCCCAGCTCTGTGGAGTGTACAGCTTGAAGTGGTCCTGTGGACACTTTTCATACATGTAAGTCACCAGGGGTTGGAACGTCCTACAATATGCATGATTATCATGGTCATCTGCATAGAAAACAAAGAGTTAAAAGCATTAACGTGAGACCAGGGACGATAAGGAGACCTTGTTCGTCCATAGAGTGAAAGACACTAAATGGTGTTTATTATGGATCCCAATTAGTTCCTGCCAAGGCAGCAGCTACTTTTCCTGGGGTTGGGGTTTATTATGGATCCCCATTAGTTCCTGCCAAGGCAGCAGCTACTCTTCCTGGGGTTTATTATGGATCCCCATTAGTTCCTGCCAAGGCAGCAGCTACTCTTCCTGGGGTTATGTATAATACCACCATACAACAGTAAAGTACAGTAAAGTTGTCTATTCTATAATAATGACACTGGTGTTAATGTATGTGGGCCCTGGTCCAAAGTAGTGCACTATATAGGGAATAGGAGTCTGGTCTAAAGTAGTGCACTATATAGGGAATAGGGATCTGGTCCAAAGTAGTGCACTATATAGGGAATAGGAGTCTGGTCTAAAGTAGTGCACTATATAGGGAATAGGGCCCTGGTCTAAAGTAATACACTATATAGGGAATAGGAGTCTGGTCTAAAGTAGTGCACTATGTAGGGAATAGGTCTCTGGTCTAAAGTAGTGTACTATATAGGGAATAGGGTTCTGATAACGACAGTGTTGATCCATCTCCTATTACAGCTATTAAGCTGAACCAGTTGAGTCTATGGGGGCGCTATTTCATTATTGGATAAAAAACGTTCCCGTTTTAAGCGCAATATTTTGTCACGAAAAGATGCTCGACTATGCATATTATTGAAGTTTCAGAATCTGCAAAGATATTGTCTGTGAGTGCCCCAGAACTCATTCTACAGGCGAAACCAAGATGAAACGTCAAACAGGAAATGAGCAGAATTTCTGAAGCTCTGTTTTCTAATATCTCCTTATATGGCTGTGAATGCGACAGGAATAAGCTTAGACCTTCTGCTTTTTCCCCAAGATGTCGGCAGCATTGTGACGTATTTGTAGGCATATCATTGGAAGATTGACCATAAGAGACTACATTTTCCAAGTGTCCGCCTGGTATCCTGCGTCGAAATTGGTGCGCAACGCCAGGTGCAAGTATTTTTCCATTTTTTTCCATTTGATAGAGAGGAGAAACCAGGCTTCCACGAACGATATATCATCGAAGAGATATGTGAAAAACACCTTGAGGATTGATTCTAAACAACGTTTGCCATGTTTTCAGTCGATATTATGGAGTTAATTTGGAAAAAAGTTCGCGTTTTGAGGACTGAATTTTCGTTTTTTTTTTGGTAGCCAAATGTGATGTACAAAACGGAGCTATTTCTAATACACAAAGAATCTTTTTGGAAAAACTGAGCATTTGCTATCTAACTGAGAGTCTCCTCATTGAAAACATCCGAAGTTCTTCAAAGGTAAATTCTTTTATTTGAAGGCTTTTTTTGTTTTTTGTTGAAATGTTGCCTGCTGGATGCTAACGCTAATGCTAACGCTAATGCTAACGCTAAATGCTACGCTAGCTAGCTACTGTTACACAAATGATTGTTTTCCTATGGTTGAGAAGCATATTTTGAAAATCTAAGATGACAGTGTTGTTTACAAAAGGCTAAGCTTGAGAGATAGCATATTTATTTCATTTCATTTGCGATTTTCATGAATAGTTAACGTTGCGTTATGGTAATGAGCTTGAGTCTGTATTCACGATCCCGGATCTGGGATGGCTAAGTGCTAGAGGTTAAAGTCACTTTTGGCCTCATGGTAAAATCCCTGAGTAGTTTCCTTCCTCTCCGGCTACTGAGATAGGAAGGACGCCTGTATCTTTGTAGGGACTGGGTGTAATGATACAGCATCCATAGTGTAATTAAGAACTTCACCATGATCAAAGGGAAATTCAAATTCTTCAGAAAAAAAAATGTTCATGCATCTTCTTATGTGACTTGTTAATCAGGATCAGTGGGTCCCCTGCGGGACGTTGGGCTAATGTAGGCTAATGCGATTAGCATGAGGTTGTAAGTAAACAAGAACATTTCCCAGGACATAGACATATCTGATATTGTCAGAAAACTTAAATACTTGTTAATCTAACTGCACTGTCCAATTTACAAGTAGCTATTACTATGAAAGAATACCATGCTATTGTTTGAGGATAGTGCACAGTTATGAACTTGAAAAGTTATTAATAAACCAATTAGGCAGTCTTGATACAACATTTTGAACAGAAATTCAATGGTTCATTGGATCAGTCTAAAACTTTGCACAAATCTAAATTGCAGCTGGGCTGGAATAATACATGATGGACTTTCTCTTGCATTTCAAAGATGATGGTACAAAAAAAATACAAAATAACGTTTTTTTTCTTTGTGTTAACTTTTACGACATATATTGTGTTATATTCTCCGATACTCCTTTCACATTTCCACAAACTTCAAAGTGTTTCCTTTCAAATGGTACCAAGAAAATGCATATCCTTGTTTCAGGGCCTGCGTTACAGGCAGTTAGATTTGGGTCATTTTAGCAGAAAATTTAAAAAAGGTTTTAAGCACCTCTTTAGGCTTGCCATTACAAAGGGGCTGAATGTAATACATTATAAATTCAGGATGTAATACAACAAAATGTGTGAATACTTTCTGAAGGCACTGTACCTAGAATAAGACACGAGATACAAACACACAACAACATTGCATGTGAATACATCTTTCAATGCTGACCACAAAACCCAAGTTCAAATCAAATTTTAATTTGTCACGTGCCAAGTGTAGGTCTAGACCATACCGTAAAATGCTGCTGAAGAGAACACTGAACAGAGTTTCCAGAGCCCACAGACAGTCCTCTGTTCCACTCTCGCCCTGTAACAAACATTATACATATCACCATCACCACTGTCTGCTAACTTGCCCCATATCATAACATATCATAACATACATAGTGACTGTACTGAAGATATCAACAGTGGAGCTAGTGAGAATGTGCCAGTATCTGATGAGGACATTCACCATATAAACAGGTCTACTGTCCAGTCTCTGATGAAGACATTCAACATATGAGTGGGGCGACAGGTAGCCTAGTGGTTAGAGCGTTGGACTAATAACCTGAAAGGCTGCTTGATCAAATCCCGAGCTGACAAGGTAAAAATCTGTTGTTCTACCCCTAAACATGGCAGTTAACCCACTGTTCAGGGGGCAGAACGACAGATTTTTACCTTTTCAGCTCGGGGATTCAATCCAGCAACCTTTTGGATTCTGCCCCAACACTAACCGCTGTGCTACCTGCCGCCCAAGCCACAATAGTCATCCACAACATTAACAAAGTCTACACTGTATTTCTGATCAATTTATGTTATTTAAATGGACAAAAAATGTGCTTTTCTTTCAAAAACAAGGACATTTCTAAGTGACCCCAAACTTTTGAATGGTAGTGTATATATACTATCAGTCAAAAGTTTGGACACACCTTCTCATTAAAGCCAATCCATTTCCGACCTAGAATATGTGGACATCTATAAGTACCTAGGTGTCTGGCTAGACTGCAAACTCTCCTTACAGACTCATATCAAACATCTCCAATCGAAAATCAAATCAAGAGTCGGCTTTCTATTCCGAAACAAAGCCTCCTTCACTCACGCCGCCAAGCTTACCCTAGTAAAACTGACTATCCTACCGATCCTCGACTTCGGCGATGTCATCTACAAAATGGCTTCCAACACTCTACTCAGCAAACTGGATGCAGTCTATCACAGTGCCATCCGTTTTATCACCAAAGCCACATATACTACCCGCCACTGTGAACTGTATGCTCTCGTTGGCTGGCCCTCGCTTCATACTCGTAGCCAAACCCACTGGCTCCAGGTCATCTACAAGTCTTTGCTAGGTAAAGCCCCGCCTTATCTCAGCTCACTGGTCACCATAGCAGCACCCACCCGTAGCACGAGCTCCAGCAGGTATATCTCACTGGTCACCCCCAAAGCCAATTCCTTCTTCGGCCGCCTTTCCTTCCAGTTCTCTGCTGCCCATGACTGGAACGAACTGCAAAAAATCACTGAAGATGGAGACTCATATCTCCCTCACTAGCTTTAAGCACCAGCTGTCAGAGCAGCTCACCGAGAATAGACGTATGCTGTCGCCTTTGAAACAGAGAGCATTCGCTATTAATATGACGTTTCTGTGTGTATGTTTTAATTTGTGATCTTCAATTTGACCTGTACATAGCCCATCTGTAAATAGCCCATCGAACTACCTCATCCCCATATTGTATTTATTTGTTTATCTTGCTCCTTTGAACCCCAGTATCTCTACTTGCACATTCATCTTCTGCAAATCTACCATTCCAGTGTTTAATTACCTCCCTTATCTTGCCTAATTTGCACACACTGTATATATACTTTGTTTTCTACTGTATTATTGACTGTACGCATGTTTATTCCATGTGTAACTCTGTGTTGTTGTATGTGTCAATCTTATTTGCTTTATCTTGGCCAGGTTGCAGTTGTAAATGAGAACTTGTTCTCAACTAGCCTACCTGGTTAAATAAAGGTGAAATTAAATTAAATAAATAAATGCTGCCATTAGTTAGGTAATCAATACATCAAAACATACTATATATACAAGAGTACATGGATAGTCTTTCAAATGAGTGGATTTGGCCACACCCATTGCTGACAGCTGTATTAAATCAAGCACGCAACCATGCAATCTCCATAGACAGACATTGGCAGTAGAATGGCCTTACTGTAGAGCTCAGTGATTTTCAACGTGGCAACATCATACGATGCAACCTGTCCAACAAGTCAGTTCATAAACTTTCTGCCCTGCTAGAGCTGCTTCCCCTTCAATCTTTATTTATTTTACATTCATACACTCATTCTAGAACCTTCGTTCTAGAACCTTCATCCTAGAACCTTTATTTAACTAGGCAAGTCAGTTAAGAACAAATTCTTATTTTCAATGACGGCCTAGGAACAATGAGTAAACTGCCTTGTTCAGGGACAAAACGACAGATTTGTACCTTGTCAGCTCGGGGATTTGAATTTGCAACCTTTCGGTTATTAGTCCAACGCTCTAACCACTAGGCTACCCTGCCGCCCCTGTAAGTGCTGTTATTGTGAAGTGTAAACGTCTGGGAGAAACAACGGCTCAGCGCGAATTGGTAGGCCAGTCAAACTCACAGAATGCGACCACCAAGTGCATAAAACTATCTGTCCTCTGTTGCAACACTCACTACCGCGTTTCAAACTGCCTCTGGAAGAAACGTCAGCACCAGAGAGTGTCATGAAATGGGTATCCATGGCAGAGCAGCCTCACACAAGACTAAGATCACCATGCACAATGTAAAGCGTCGGCTGAATTGGTGTAAAGCTCGTCGCCATTGGGCTCTGGAGCAGTGGAAACGCGTTCTCTGGAGTGATGAATCACGCTTCACCATCTGGCAGTGAAACGGACGAATCTGGGTTTGGCGGATGCCTGATGAACGCTACCTGCCCCAATGCATGGTGCCAACTGTAATATTTGTAATATTTGGTGGAGGAGGAATAATGGCTTGGAACAGTTTTCATGGTTCGGGCCCCTTAGTTCCAGTGAAGGGAAATCTTAACACTACAGCGTACAATGACATTCTAGACAATTCTGTGCTTCCAACTTTGTGGCAATAGTTTAAGAGAAGCCCCTTTCCAGTTTCAGCATGACAATGACCATGTGCACCAAGCGAGGTCCAAACAGAAATGGTTTGCCGAGATCGGTGTGGAAGAACTTGACTGACCGACACAGAGCCCTAACCTCAACCCCATCGAACACCTTCGGGATTTGGAACGCATAATCACCCAACATCAGTGCCCGACCGCACTAATACTCTAATGGCTGAATGGAAGCAAATCCCAGCAGTAATGTTCCAACATCTAGTGGAAAGCCTTTCCAGAAGAGTGGATGCTGGTATAGCAGCAATGTTCCAACATCTAGTGGAAAGCCTTCCCTGAAGAGTGGAGGCTGTTATAGCAGCAATGTTCCAACATCTAGTGGAAAGCCTTCCCTGAAGAGTGGAGGCTGTTATAGCAGCAATGTTCCAACATCTAGTGGAAATTCTTCCCAGAAGAGTGGAGGCTGTTATAGCAGCAATGTTCCAACATCTAGTGGAAAGCCTTCCCAGAAGAGTGGAGGCTGTTATAGCAGCAATGTTCCAATATCTAGTGGAAAGCCTTCCCAGAAGAGTGAAGGCTGTTATAGCAGCAATGTTCCAACATCTAGTGGAAAGCCTTCCCAGAAGAGTGGAGGCTGTTATAGCAGCAGTGTTCCAACATCTAGTAGAAAGCCTTCCCAGAAGAGTGGTGGCTGTTATAGCAGCAATGTTCCAACGCCATATTAATGCCCATGATTTTGGAATGAGATGTTGGATGAGCAGGTGTCCACATACTGTTGGCCATGTAGTGTACCTCATGCTGCCACTGGTCAGGTAATTAATAAATCAATCAATCATTACTCCATGATAATACCCGATGATGTGCTCTTCTGTAGCTCAGAGCATGGTGCAATGCCAAGTGTAAAAAATGTATAAACGCATGACTAAGTCGCTTTGGATAAAAGCTTCTGCTAAATGTCATATTATGCACTGAACACAAATAGAAAAGAATGCAACAATTTCTAAGATTTTATAGTTCATATCAAGGAAATCAGTGAATTGAAATCTGTTGGTCACAGATACCTTAAAAAAGTGTTGTGATTTGCCTCATGCAGCATTACACAAGTATACAAAAAGTACCCAGTAAACTAACAAAGCTTTATTGTGATGGTAACAAAGTCAATGGAACGTGGACATGCGGTGATCTGCCACGCCGTCTAAGGAGAGGCTGCCACTGCAATCCTCTTGGCTGCTGCGTTGGCTGAATTCTGTCCCTTCTTGTTGTGCTTCTTGGCGAAACGCATGTTCTTCATGAACTTCGGGTCGACCTGGAGAAGAACAAGGAGACAGTAAGATGCTGAAATATGTCACTTTTCATATGTGAACAATACTGAATGTGTGTTCCATAAAAGGTATACATCTGAAGGATGTAAGGATTGGACTATATCAGTTAGTATTCTCCTCCAGAGGGCCCCTCCTTCAATGGACTAGATTAGTTATTTTTCTCCTCCAGAGGGCCCCTCCTTCAATAGACTAGATTAGTTATTATTCTCCTCCAGAGGGCCCCTCCTTCAATAGACTAGATCAGATATTATTCTCCTCCTGAGGGCCCTTCCTTCAATAGACTAGATTAGTTATTATTCTCCTCCAGAGGGCCCCTCCTTCAATAGACTAGATTAGTTAGTATACTCCTCCAGAGGGCCCCTCCTTCAATAGACTAGATTAGTTATTATTCTCCTCCAGAGAGCCCCTCCTTCAATAGACTAGATTAGATATTATTCTCCTCCAGAGGGCCCCTCCTTCAATATACTAGATTAGTTAGTATACTCCTCCAGAGGGCCCCTCCTTCAATAGACTCGATTAGTTAGTATACTCTTCCAGAGGGCCCCTCCTCCAATAGACTAGATTAGTTATTTTTCTCCTCCAGAGGGCCCCTCCTTCAATAGACTAGATTAGTTATTATTCTCCTCCAGAGGGCCCCTCCTTCAATAGACTAGATTAGATATTATTCTCCTCCAGAGGGCCCCTCCTTCAATAGACTAGATTAGATATTATTCTCCTCCAGAGGGCCCCTCCTTCAATAGACTAGATTAGTTATTATTCTCCTCCAGAGGGCCCCTCCTTCAATGGACTGGATTCGTTATTATTCTCCTCCAGAGGGCCCCACCTTCAATGGACTAGATTAGTTATTATTCTCCTCCAGAGGGCCCCACCTTCAATGGACTAGATTAGTTATTATTCTCCTCCAGAGGGCCCCTCCTTCAATAGACAAGATTAGTTATTTTTCTCCTCCAGAGGGCCCCTCCTTCAATAGACTAGATTAGTTATTATTCTCCTCCAGAGGGCCCCTCCTTCAATAGACTAGATTAGATATTATTCTCCTCCAGAGGGCCCCACCTTCAATAGACTAGATTAGTTATTATTCTCCTCCAGAGGGCCCCTCCTTCAATATACTAGATTAGTTAGTATACTCCTCCAGAGGGCCCCTCCTTCAATAGACTCGATTAGTTAGTATACTCTTCCAGAGGGCCCCTCCTCCAATAGACTAGATTAGTTATTTTTCTCCTCCAGAGGGCCCCTCCTTCAATAGACTAGATTAGTTATTATTCTCCTCCAGAGGGCCCCTCCTTCAATAGACTAGATTAGATATTATTCTCCTCCAGAGGGCCCCTCCTTCAATAGACTAGATTAGTTATTATTCTCCTCCAGAGGGCCCCTCCTTCAATGGACTGGATTCGTTATTATTCTCCTCCAGAGGGCCCCACCTTCAATGGACTAGATTAGTTATTATTCTCCTCCAGAGGGCCCCACCTTCAATGGACTAGATTAGTTATTATTCTCCTCCAGAGGGCCCCTCCTTCAATAGACTAGATTAGTTATTATTCTCCTCCAGAGGGCCCAACCTTCAATGGACTGGATTAGTTATTATTATCCTCCAGAGGGCCCCACCTTCAATGGACTAGATTAGTTATTATTCTCCTCCAGAGGGCCCCTCCTTCAATAGACAAGATTAGTTATTTTTCTCCTCCAGAGGGCCCCTCCTTCAATAGACTAGATTAGTTATTATTCTCCTCCAGAGGGCCCCTCCTTCAATAGACTAGATTAGATATTATTCTCCTCCAGAGGGCCCCACCTTCAATAGACTAGATTAGTTATTATTCTCCTCCAGAGGGCCCCTCCTTCAATATACTAGATTAGTTAGTATACTCCTCCAGAGGGCCCCTCCTTCAATAGACTCGATTAGTTAGTATACTCTTCCAGAGGGCCCCTCCTCCAATAGACTAGATTAGTTATTTTTCTCCTCCAGAGGGCCCCTCCTTCAATAGACTAGATTAGTTATTATTCTCCTCCAGAGGGCCCCTCCTTCAATAGACTAGATTAGATATTATTCTCCTCCAGAGGGCCCCTCCTTCAATAGACTAGATTAGTTATTATTCTCCTCCAGAGGGCCCCTCCTTCAATGGACTGGATTCGTTATTATTCTCCTCCAGAGGGCCCCACCTTCAATGGACTAGATTAGTTATTATTCTCCTACAGAGGGCCCCACCTTCAATGGACTAGATTAGTTATTATTCTCCTCCAGAGGGCCCCTCCTTTTGTGGACTAGATTAGTTATTATTCTCCTCCAGAGGGCCCCTCATTCAATGGACTAGATTAGTTATTATTCTCCTCCAGTTGGCCCCTCCTTCAGTGGACTAGATTAGTTATCATTCTCCTCCAGAGTGCCCCTCCTTCAATGGACTAGATTAGTTATTATTCTCCTCCAGAGGGCCCCACCTTCAATGGACTAGATTAGTTAGTATTCTCCTCCTGAGGGCCCCTCCTTCAATAGACTTGATTAGTTATTATTCTCCTCCAGAGGACCCCTCCTTCAATTGACTAGATTAGTTAGTATTCTCCTCCAGAGGGCCCCTCCTGACAGTCTTCATCACACGCTTTTCTTTAGGCTGTCTTTACTGTTCATGTACTGTCCAAGCCGACATATTTGGTAGTGTTCCTTCCTGTTACTGTCTAAGACTTGTAACATCCTGTAGAGGTGACCTGCAATCAGGAAGAGAAGAGCCAAGGACGTCCGACAGTATGCTATACACTTATTAAGTGATTAGCTATCTGTCCCCTCATGTATTTTTTTTCTCTCTCTCTCTCTCTCTCTCTCTCTCTCTCTCTCTCTCTCATATAGTAGAAAACAGGTATGTTGTCCTAAGATGGCTGTGCGAGGACATCACCTGACTCTGTGGAGGTAGGAGGACATCACCTGACTCTGTGGAGGTAGGATGACATCACCTGACTCTGTTAAGGTAGGAGGACATCACCAGACTCTGTAGAGGTAGGAGGACATCACCTGACTCTGTAGAGGTAGAAGGACATCACCCGACTCTGTAGAGGTAGGAGGACATCACCTGACTCTGTAGAGGTAGAAGGACATCACCTGACTCTGTAGAGGTAGGAGGACATCACCTGACTCTGTAGAGGTAGGAGGACATCACCTGACTCTGTAGAGGTAAGAGGACATCACCCGACTCTGTTAAGGTAGGAAGACATCACCTGACTCTGTAGAGGTAGGAGGACATCACCTGACTCTGTAGAGGTAGGAGGACATCACCCGACTCTGTAGAGGTAGGAGGACATCAGCGGTTGTTGTTATTATTTTGATGTTGTAGTACCCTCTGAATGAGGTGGTAGACCCAGAAGCTCTGAGAGACATCACTTCCCTGCAGAAATACATCCTGGAGGTAAGAGGTAACCCTTAACCTTCAGGAAGTATTTACACCCCTTTACTTTTTTTTACACATTTTGTTGTGTCACAGCCTGATTTTAGAATTGATTACTTTGAGGTTCATTGTCACTAACCTACACACAATACCCCATAATGTCAAAATGGAATTATGTAATTCCATTTTTTTTCTTCAAATTAATAAAAAAAATATATTTTTGAAATGTTTTGTGTCAGTAAGTTTCAACCCCTAAATAAGTTCAGGAGTAAAAATGTGCTTAACCCCCTGTAGTCATCGTCCGCAACCCCGCGGAAATCTAGTTAGCATAATAAACAATTCCCCAGCTAGAGATCAGCTTTTATTTTCATTTTTCTTGTCTGAACAGTGTCACCAAAACAAACGATTATGACCCCTCTTTGGAAAGATGAGACTATCACGAACACGATGGTGTTCTCCATTTTCCACTCTACGACCCCCGTACGCGTCTTGGGACTCGTCTGAAGTCAGTTCAGCCGATCTGCCAACTTCTGTCTGTAGTGTCCGAGGCAGCTCTAGCAGGGCAGAAATTTGACGAATTGACTTGTTGGAAAGGTCCTGTAACGGTGCCACGTTGAAAGTCACTGACTTGCAGCATCGTACTGAGATGCAATGCATTGCAACATGATAAATTACTCCCATAAGAATGTTTTTACCGTAGAAGATTTTGTTTATACATTATTACCAGAATATAATTTAATAGCACTAAAAAGTACATTCAAAGTAACTGAGGATCACAATGCGAAATGAACCAAGGAAACATATTTACAAGATGCACTCCGTGAGCGGGTGTCAAAGGTTTGGGAAGTCTCCGTGGCTACGTACCTCCTCCCTACTGTGAGTGGGTCAGCCCGGCCCAGCTCACCAACGACCCAGCTCACCACGGCCCAGCTCAGCCCGAGCTCACCACGGCCCAGCTCACCACGGCCCAGCTCACCACAGCCCAGCTCAGCCCTATTCCCTCGCTCCGGCAGGGAGAGAGTGACGTGGGGATCCCTCCCTGGTTACACATAAAGGACAGAATGAGACGCTGCTGCTGCTCGGCCTGTGACACACGGTACACACACACACAATGACGCGTCGCTTCTCTGATCTGATGGTGAGGATTCTTGCTAGTGTCACAGAACTGGGTTAGTCCGGTCCTGGTTGGTACGTACAGCAGAGGGTTGATGACTTAGTTGTTGTTGTGCTCTCTGGGATGGACGGAGAGAGAGAGATGCCACCATGGTGTGACTGTTGTTTTATTCAACGATCTTTGAAAAGACAGACTCTCTAGACCTACATGTATAGTACAATACACAATATACACTATATGTGTAAAAGTATGTGGATTCCTGCTTCTCAAACATCTCATTCCAATATCATGGGCATTAATGTGGAGTTGGTCCCCCCTTACTGCTATAACAGAGGCCGCTCTTCTGGGAAGGCTTTCCACTAGATGTTGGAACATTGCTGCTATAACAGCCTCCACTCTCCTGGGAAGGCTTTCCACTAGATGTTGGAACATTGCTACTATAACAGCCTCCACTCTTCTGGGAAGGCTTTCCACTAGATGATGGAACATTGCTGCAGGGACTTGCTTCCATTCAGCCACAAGAGCGTTGTTGAGGTTGGGCACTGATGTTGGGCGATTAGGCCAGTCGGCATTCCAATTCATCCCAATGGTGTCCGATGGGGTTGAGGTCCGGGCTTTGTGCAGACTAGTCAAGTTCCTCCGTACCGATCTCAACAAACCATTTCTGTATGGACCTCGCTTTGTTTACTAGGGCATTGTCATGCTGAAACAGGAAACATAACATAACATAACATTATTCCTCCTCCACTAAACTTTACAGTTGGCACTATGCAATCAGGCAGGAGGCATTCATCTGGCATCTGCCAAACCCAGATTAATCTGTCGGGCTGCAAGATGGTGAAGCATGATTCATCACTCCAGAGAACGTGTTTCCAATGGCGGCGGGCTTTACACCACTCCAGCCGACACTTGCCATGGCCCATGGTGATCTTAGGCTTGTGTGCGGCTGCTCGGCCATGGAAACCCATTTCATGAATCTCCCGACGAACAGTTATTGTGCTGATGTTGCTTCCAGAGGCAGTTTGGAATTCGATAGTGAGTTTTGCGCTTCAGTACTCAGCGGTCCTCTTCTGGAGTTTGTGTGGCCTACCACTTTGCGGCTGAGCCGTTGTTGCTCCTAGACGTTTCCACGTCACAATATCATCACTTACAGTTGACCGGGGCAGCTCTAACAGGTCAGAAATTTGACAAACTGACTTGTTGGAATGGTGGCACACCCTGACCTTAGAGATACTTATTTATTCTCTATGTTTGGTTAGGTCAGGGTGTGACTCGGGTGGGAAAATCTATGTTTTATATTTCTTTGTTGTTTTGCCGAGTGTGGTTCCCAATCAGAGGAAGCTGTCTATCGTTGTGTCTATATGTTGTGATTTTCCGTTTGGGTTTTGTGGGGTATTTTCTGTTTAGTGTCTGTGCCTGACGGAACTGTTCGCGTTCGTTTTTTTGAATGTGTTATTTTTTGTTTGAGTGTTTCTTGCCTTGCTGCCACTGTGGATTGGGGTATTGAGAACCTGGTTCGGAAGGTGCAACGCTCCCAACCTGGACCTGAAGGGGGCCCGGCTAACTGGCTGTTTGTTCCTAACCCAGTTCGGTCCTGGAATGGGCTCATTCCTCCAGGCTGACCTGTCGTACAGGGTTCCGTCGTACACTAGCCTGCCTTCGAGAACGTTTGTGGTGGCCCACAATGGTCCCTGACATCTCTTTCTTCGTCACCGCATGCACTGTGTGTGCTCAAAACAAGACTCCACGGCAAGCTCCTTCTGGCCTCCTGCAGCCACTACCGGTTCCTCATCGTCCCTGATCTCATATTTCTCTGGACTTTGTCATTGGGCTCCCTCCGTCTGATGGCAACGCTGTCATCCTAACGGTAGTCAACCAGTTCTCCAAGGCCGCTCATTTCATCCCTCTCCCCCAAACTACCTTCTGCCAAGGAGACGGCCCAGCTTATGGTGCAGCATGTCTTCCAGATTCTGGATACATGGACTCCCGGTTGACATGGTCTCTGATTGGGGTCCACAGTTCTCGTCTCAGTTCTGGAAGTTATTCTGCACCCTTATTGATTCGTCAGCCAGCCTGTCATCCGGATTCCATCCCCAAACTAACGGTCAGTTGGAGTGAGCCAAGACCTGGAGACCACTTTAAGGTGCCTGGTTTCAACTAACCCCACTACCTGACGTTGTCAACTGGTCTGGGTGGAGTGTGCCCGGAATGTTCTGCCACCCCTTTTGAGTGCTCCATGGGGTATCAGCCTCCACTCTTCTGCCTGTCTGCCACTCTGTACCTCCTAGACTCTGATCTAGTTTTGACCTTTTGCCTGTCCACGACCTCACTTCATATTCATCGTCAAACCCACTGGCTCCAGGTCACCTATGTCTTTGCTGCTTAGTTCTCTGCTGCCAATGACTGGAACGAATTGCAAAAACTCACTGAAGCTGGAGTCTTATATCTCCCTCACTAACTTTAAGCATCAGCTGTCAGAGCAGCTTACCAATCATTGCATCTGCACACAGCCCATCATTAAACAGCCCACCCAACTACCTCATCCCCATATTGTTATTTATTTTTTTGCTCCTTTGCACCCCATTATCTCTACTTGCACATTAATCTTCTGCACATCTATCACTCCAGTGTTTAATTGCTATATTGTAATTATTTCGCCACTATGGCCTATTTATTGCCTTACCTCTCTAATCTTATTACATTTGCACACACTGTATATAGATTTTTATATTGTGTTATTGACTGTACGTTTGTTTATCCCATGTGTAACTCTGTTGTTTTTGTCTCACTGCTTTGCTTTATCTTGTCCAGGTCGCAGTTCTACCTGGTTAAATAAAGGTGAAATAAATAAATAAAAGTGAAGTAGTTGAACTGTAATCTACTAGCCTCTGTAGTTGAACTACCCTTTACTGTGTTTAACTGTAGCCTACCAGCCTCTGTTGTTAACCTCTACTCTACTAGTAATTATATTACATTGTGTCCCAAATGGCACCCTATTTCCTGTACAGTGCAATTATTTTGAACATGGCCTATGGCAGACCAGGGGCATTTATGGCAGACCAGGGGCCCTTATGGCAGACCAGGGGCCCTTATGGCAGATCAGGGGCCCTTATGGCAGACCAGGGGCCCTTATGGCAGACCAGGGGCCCTTATAGCAGACCAAGGGTCCTTATAGCAGACCAGGGGCCCTTATAGCAGACCAGGGCCCTTATAGCAGACCAGGGGCCCTTATAGCAGACCAGGGCCCTTATAGCAGACCGGGGCCAATAGCAGACCAGGGGCCCTTATAGCAGACCAAGGGCCCTTATGGCAGACCAGGGGCCCTTATGGCAGACCAGGGGCCCTTATAGCAGACCAGAGCCCTTATAGCAGACCGGGGCCTATAGCAGACCAGGGGCCCTCATAGCAGACCAGGGGCCCTTATAGCAGACCAGGGCCCTTATAGCAGACCGGGGCCTATGGCAGACCAGATGGGCTGTTTTGCCTTACAGCTCATAGGTCCTACCTAATTTTATTACGTACAGCTTAGTCACTCTGCACATTGTTCCTGGTCACATTTGTCTCTTTTTGCATTGGCAAACCAGTTGCTCTAATAAATGTGTGTAGCACTTTCATTTTTATGGTAACAACATTGTGTTGACATGGTTCTCAAAGTTGACCCAATACCTCACTGTATTTCCTTACCTATGTTTATGGCCTGAACCTCAAGACAATAAAAGTAGGTGACATTTTTCAGGCTCCTAGTGGTGTTCTGATAGCAGAGACAAGGACATCGAGCAGATACTGAGGGCTCTAGTTAAGACAGAGAGAGAGCTCTATTAGAGGTGGTGCGTAGAGCCGGCGCAGAATATACTGGGCCGTAGAGGCGCACTGGAAGTCTGGAGCGTAGAGCTGGCACAACGCGTCCAGGCTGAATACCCCCTGTAGCACGGCAAGTGCGGGGAGCTGGCACAGGCCGCACTGGGTTGTGCGGGCGAACTGGGATACAGATGGAAAACAGGCTTCCTAAGTATGATTCCCAATCAGAGACAACGATAGACAGCTGCCTCTGATTGGGAACCATACCCGGCCAACAAAGAAATAGAAAACTAGAATGCCCACCCAAATCACACCCTGACCTAACCAAATAGAGAAATAAACAGGCTGTCTAATGTCAGGGAGTGACACCCTCATTTTATTGTTCACTTTCTAGATGTCTGGTGTTTTGTCTTCCATCATACTTTAACAATATTCATTTATTGCACGTTTATGTGTGTCTGTTTCAGAAATCACAGCAGAGTCAGTGAAGACGCTGGACAGGAAGACTCTGTATATTGGAGTTCTTCCCACCACTGCATAGGACCGGGAACAGCCAGACTATAGGAGAGAGGGGAACAGCCAGACTGAAGGAGAGAGAGGAAAAGCCAGACTGAAGGAGAGAGGGGAACAGCCAGACTGAAGTAGAGAGGGGAACAGCCAGACTGAAGTAGAGAGGGGAACAGCCAGACTGAAGGAGAGAGGGGAACAGCCAGACTGAAGTAGAGAGGGGAACAGCCAGACTGAAGGAGAGAGAGGAACAGCCAGACTGAAGGAGAGAGAGGAAAAGCCAGACTGAAGGAGAGAGGGGAACAGCCAGACTGAAGGAGAGAGGGGAACAGCCAGACTGAAGGAGAGGGGAACAGCCAGACTGAAGGAGAAAGAGGAACAGCCAGACTGAAGGAGAGAGGAACAGCCAGACTGAAGGAGAGAGGGGAACAGTCAGACTGAAAGAGAGAGGGGAACTCCCAGACTGAAGGAGAGAGAGGAACAGCCAGACTGAAGGAGAGAGAGGAACAGTCAGACTGAAAGAGAGAGGGGAACTCCCAGACTGAAGGAGAGAGGGGAACAGCCAGACTGAAGGAGAGGGGAACAGCCAGACTGAAGGAGAAAGAGGAACAGCCAGACTGAAGGAGAGAGGAACAGCCAGACTGAAGGAGAGAGGGGAACAGCCAGACTGAAGGAGAGAGAGGAACAGCCAGACTGAAGGAGAGAGGAACAGCCAGACTGAAGGAGAGAGGAACAGCCAGACTGAAGGAGAGAGGGGAACAGCCAGACTGAAGGAGAGAGGAACAGCCAGACTGACGGAGACTGAGGAACAGCCAGACTGAAGGAGAGAGGGGAACAGCCAGACTGAAGGAGAGAGGAACAGCCAGACTGACAGAGACTGAGGAACAGCCAGACTAATGGATATATCACTCCACTCTATACTCCTCTGTAATATGTATCTCTGAATACATGTTGCAAGACCCCCACTGGTTGATGCTTATTTATATAAAACCCTCTTAGGCCTCACTCCCCACTATCTGAGATACCTACTACAGCCCCCACCCTCCACATAAAACACCCATTCTACCAGTCACGTTCTGTTAAAGGTCCCCAAAGCACACGCATCCCTGGGCCGCTCGTCTTTTCAGTTCGCTGCAGCTAGCGGCTGGAACGAGCTGCAACAAACACTCAAACTGGACAGTTTTATCTCAATCTCTTCATTCAAAGACTCAATCATGGACACTCTTACTGACAGTTGTGTCTGCTTTGCGTGATGTATTGTTGTCTCTACCCAATTGCCCTTTGTGCTGCTGTCTGTGCCCAATAATGTTTGTCTCATGCTTTGTGTGGCTACCATGTGCTGCTGCCATGTTGTGTTGCTACCATGATGTGTTGTTGTCTTAGGTTTCTCTATATATAGTGTTTTGTTGTCTCTCTTGTCGTGATGTGTGTTTTGTCCTAAATATATATACATATATATATATTTTTTATCCCAGCCCCGTCCCCGTTAGAATGTATTTAGAATGCAGTTAGAATGTATTTAGAATGCAATTAGAATACATTTAGAATGCAGTTAGAATGTATTTAGAATGCAATTAGAATACATTTAGAATGAAGTTAGAATGTATTTAGAATGCAGTTAGAATGTATTTAGAATGCAGTTAGAATGTATTTAGAATGCAATTAGAATGCATTTAGAATGCAATTAGAATGTATTTAGAATGTATTTAGAATGCAGTTAGAATGTATTTAGAATGCAATTAGAATACAGTTAGAATGTATTTAGAATGCAATTAGAATGCATTTAGAATGCAATTAGAATGTATTTAGAATGTATTTAGAATGCAGTTAGAATGTATTTAGATTGCAATTAGAATACAGTTAGAATGCAGTTAGAATATATTTAGAATGCAATTAGAATGCATTTAGAATGCAATTAGAATGTATTTAGAATGCATTTAGAATGCAACTAGAATGTTGTTTAGTTTGTTTGTTTAGTGTTCTTCGTCTTTATTAAAAAGTATGTATTCTAATCACGCTGCGCTTTGGTCTCCTCCGTACAACGAAGGTGACAGAATAACCCACCTTAACAGGACCAAGCAGCGTGATTGGGAGGAACAGCGCTTAATGTAGAAATGGATCCGGGAGAAAGACGAATGGGTAACAACCTGGGAGGAGATTGGAGATAGGAGATAGGAGAGTTGGTCGATCGATCCAGGGAGAGTTCCAGAGCCTGCATGGGATTCTTTGGAACAGTGCGAGGAGGGATACAGGAGAATGGAGGAACGACGAAGATATAAGGGTACACGGCTAGCACGGAAACCCGAGAGGCAGCCCCAATAATTGTTTTGCGTGAAACTGGTCAGGCACCGTGTTATGCAGAGATGCGCACGGTGTCTCCAGTGGCCGGGCTAGAATGAGCATCCAGCTAGGACGGGTTGTTTCAGCTTTACACTCCAGACCTCCAGTACGCCTCCACAGCCCAGTACGTCCTGTGCCTGCTCCCTGCACTCGCCCTGAGGTGCGTGTCCCCAGCCCAGTACCACCAGTGCCAACACCACGCACTAGGCTTCCTGTGCGTCACCAGAACCCTGTACGCCATGTTCCTCCTCCCCGCACTCGCCCCCCGAGGTGCGTCTCTCCAGCCCGGTACCTCCAGTGCCAGCACCACGCACCAGGCCTACAGTGCGCCTCGCCAGTCCAGAGCGTCCGGCTACAGTACCCAGTCCAGAGCGTCTGGCTACAGTACACAGTCCAGAGCGTCCGGCTACAGTACTCAGTCCAGAGCATCCGGCAACAGTCTACAGACCGGAAACTCCTACGACGGGCTGCAGACCGGAACTTCCTACGACGGGCCGCAGTCCGGAGTTTACCACACCGGGTCGCAGTCCGGAACCTACCACGACGGGTCAGAGTCCGGATCCGCCAGAGTCTCCCTCCAGTCCTGAGCCGCCAGAGTCTCCCTCCAGTCCTGAGCCGCCAGAGTCTCCCTCCTGTCCTGAGCCGCCAGAGTCTCCCTCCTGTCCTGAGCCGCCAGAGTCTCCCTCCTGTCCTGAGCCGCCAGAATCTCCCTCCTGTCCTGAGCCACCAGAGTCTCCCTCCTGTCCTGAGCCGCCAGAGTCTCCCTCCTGTCCTGAGCCGCCAGAGTCTCCCTCCTGTCCTGAGCCGCCAGCCAGCCAGGAGCGGCCAGAGCCGCCAGCCAGCCAGGAGCCGCCAGAGCCGTCAGCCAGCCAGGAGCCGCCAGAGCCGTCAGCCAACCAGGAGCTGCCGATGCCGCCTGTCACGCCGGCGATGCTGGAATCTCCCTCCTGTCCGGAGCTGCCAGAGCCGCTCCTCAGTCCAGTGACGCCCTCTACGATGATCTTCAGTCCGGGGTCTGCTGCGAGGGTCCCCGCTCCAGAGGCGCCACCTAAGTGGGCCAAGACAGAGGTAGAGCAGAGTCCACGTCCTGCACCCGAACCGCCGGAGTGAAAAAGGCCCACCCGGACCCTCCCCTTTAGATTAGGTTTTGCGGCCGGAGTCCGCACCTTTGTGGGGGGGGGGGGGGGGGGGTACTGTCACACCCTGACCTGAGTATTCTTTGTTTTCTTTATTGTTTTGGTTAGGTCAGGGTGTGACTTGGGTGATGTATGTGTTTTTGTACTGTCTAGGGGTTTTGTAGGTTTATGTGGTTGTTTATCATCTAGGTGTTTATATATGTCTATGGTTGCCTAGATTGGTTCTCAATTAGAGGCAGGTGTTCATCGTTGTCTCTGATTGGGAACCATATTTAGGCAGCTATCCTCTTTGGGTATTTTGTGGGTTATTGTCTATGTCTATGTCTAGTTGCCTGTGTCTGCACTAGTATTATTATAGCTTCACGTTCGGTTTTGTTGTTTTGTATAGTTTGTTTACTGTTCTTCGTCTTTATTAAAAAGTATGTATTCTAATCACGCTGCGCTTTGGTGTCCTCCGTACAACGAACGTAACACAAATGTTCCATACACACAAAAAGCTTATTTCTCTCAAATTTTGTTCACATATAGTTTACATCTCTGTTAGTGAGCATTTATCCTATGATAATCCATTCACCTGACAGGTGTGGCATATCGAGGAGCTGATTAAACAGCACAATCATTACACAGGTGCACCTTGTGCTGGGGGACAATAACAGGCCACTCTAAAATGTGCAGTTTACTCACATAACATGTAACAGATGTCTCAAGTTTTAAGGGAGCGTGTAAATTGGTATGCTGACTGCAGGAATGTCCACCAGAGCTGTTGCCAGAGAATTTAATGTTTATTTCTCTACCATAAGCCACCTCCAAAGTACTTTTAGAGAATTTTGCAGTATGTCCAAGAGACAATACGTCTGAGACCAGCCACCCGGACAGCTGATGAAACTTTGGGTTTTCATAACCAAAGAATTTCTGTACAAAACTGTCAGAAACCGTCTCAGGGAAGCTCATCAGTGTCATCTCGTCATCCTCACAGGGGTCTTGACCTGACTACAGTTCGGCCTTGTAACCGACTTCAGTGGGGAGATGCTCACCTTCGATGGCCACTAGCGTGCTGGAGAAGTGTACTCTTCACGGATGAATGCTGGCTTCAGATGTATCAGGCAGATATATATATTGTTTAACCTTTATATACTGCTGTACAGGGCTATCTTTTTAACGCCTGATTGTTGCAGGTGCCTCCGGGTAAAATAATGTACCTGTAATATAATTAAATATTCAGTCAATGTAGACATACAATTTGCACCTTCTCCCAAAAAACCTCGACATTGTTGCCGGTGCTTCTGTAGAATGTACATCGGAAATGTACAATGATGTAAACTGTAAAGGCCTTAGACCAGCCATGCAGATACCGTAGATAGGAAGGAACATAATCACCTGTTATATCACATATAGGCTAATTCCCAATGGCACCCTATTCCTTATATAGTGCACTGATTTTGAGTAGCGCCCGATGGACACGGGTCAGAAGTAGGGTGCCGTTTGGGACGTACTCATACAGTATCTTAATGAAACAAATAGATTACACTCCATGTCCGTCAGGTAGTTAAATACAGCGTGTTACATGTATTACGATTGGCCTACATATCTATTGCACCTGTCATAGAATGAGTCCCAAAAGGCACCCTAATTCCTTATATAGTGTATTATGCTTGACTAGAACGCTATGGACCCTGGTCAAAAGCAGTGCACTACATAGGGAATACTTACTACCCACACTGCCTGAATGTCCAACTGTATGCTACTACCCATACTGCCAGAATGTCCTACTGTATGCTACTAACCATACTGCTTGAATGTCCTACTGTATGCTACTAACCATACTGCCTGAATGTCCTACTGTATGCTACTAACCATACTGCCTGAATGTCCTACTGTATGCTACTACCCATACTGCCTGAATGTCCTACTGTATGCTACTACCCATACTGCCTGAATGTCCTACAGTATACTACCCACACTGCCTGAATGTCCGTCAGTATACTACCCACACTGCCTGAAAGTCCTACAGTATGTTACTACCCACACTGCCTGAATTCCTACTGTATGCTCCTACACATACTGCCTGAATGTCCTACAGTATACTACTACCCATACTGCCTGAAAGTCCTACAGTATGTTACTACCCACACTGCCTGCCTTCCTTTCTGGGACTGGTTGATGTGATGTTGTACTGCAGGTAATTTAATCTGTGTTTTGACCTTGAAGCTCTGTAGCAGTCACTCAGAGTTTGCATCCCAAATGGCACGCTGCTCCCTAGTTAGAACACAACAGAGCCATTTGGGGCTCTCCCTGCACAAAGGAGTGAACTAAATGGGGAGGAGAGAGACTGACTGAGATGAGCTGCTGTTGGTCTATAGTAAAGGGAGGTGTGTGATTGTGTGTGTAAGAAACTAAGCTGCAGTTGGTGTGTAATGAGGAAGTTTCACCTCTCTTTAACCCTTCATCCTTATCAATTTATTAGATATTAATTTTATTTGACTCAGCTTTAATGTGTTTTGAAGCTTAGGGCTGGGCAGAAACAGACTGGCGTAGGGCACTTCGGGCAAATGCCAGATGGGCTGGTCCATCTTTAGCCCAGTTTGATAAGAACGGAGACAATTTCTGGTCCATAGTCCGTCCCTGGGGATTGGGATAGTTGTTTGTTGACAGTATATATACTTAGGGTCAGTATTTTCTGAATCAGTTCCATTGACAGACTATATGAGAGTCTCTCTGTCGACCGTATGACAAGATACCTACCAGAAAGACAGGCCCCTCTGTTGAATCTCTCTGTCGAGCCAATGACAAATCAAATCAAAAGGAATTTGTCACATGTGCCAAATACAATAGGTGTAAACCTTACAGTGAAATGGTTACTTACAAGCCCTTAACCAACAATACAGTTTTAAGAAAAATAAGTGTTGGGTAAAAAATAGCGAGGCTATATACAGGAGGTACTGGTACAAAGTCAGTGTGGGGGGCACCGGTTAGTTGAGGAAATTGAGGTAATATGTACATGTAGATAGAGTTGAATTGACTATGCATAGAAAATAAACAGAGAGTAGCAGCAGTGTAAAAGAGTGGGTGGGGGCTGATCAGATGAGCTGTTTAGGAGTCTTATGGCTTGGGGGTAGAAGATGTTCAGAATCCTTTTGGATCTAGACTTGGCGCTCTGGTACAGCTAGCCGTGCGGTAGCAGAGAGAACAGTTTATGACTTGGGTGACTGGAGTCTTTGACAATTTTTGGGGCCTTCCTCTGACAGCACCTAGTATATAGGTCTTGGATGGCAAGAAGCTTGGCCCCAGTGATGTAGTGGGCTGAATGCACTACCCTCTATAGCGCCTTACAGTCAGTCGGAAGCCGAACAGTTGCTATACCAGGCGGTGATGCAACCGGTCAGGATACTCTCGATGGTGCAGCTGTATACCTTTTTGATAATCTGGGGACCCATGCCAATTCTATTTAGTCTCCTGAGGGGGAAAAGGTGTTGTCGTGCCCGCTTCACAACTTTCTTGGTGTGCTTGGACCATGTTGGTTTGTTGGTGGTGTGGAAACCAACGAACTTGAAACTCTCGACCCGCTCCACTACAGCCCCGTTGATGTGAATGGGGGATAGTTCAGCCTTCCTTTTCCTGTAGTCTTGCTCATGTTGAGGGAGAAGTTTTTGTCCTGGCACCACACTGCCAGGTTTCTGACGACCTCCCTACAGGCCGTCTCATTGTTGTCAGTGATCGGGCCAACCACCGTTGTGTCGTTAGCAAACTTAATGATGGTGTTGCAGTTGTGCTTGGCCACACAGTCGTTGGTGAACAAGGAGTACAGGAGGGGACTAAGCACGCACTCCTGGGGAGCTCCAGTGTTGAGGATCAGCGTGGTGGATGAGTTTTTGCCTACCCTTACCACCTGTGGGCGGCCCGTCAGGAAGTCCAGGATGCAGTTGCAGAGGGAGGTTTTTAGTCCCAGGGTCAACACTATGGTCTTGAACGCTGAGCTGTAGTCAATGAACGGCATTCTCACATAGGTGTTCCTTTTGTCCAGGTGGGAAAGGGATGTGTGGAGTGCGATTGAAATTGTGTCATCTGTTGATCTGTTAAGGCGATTTGCAAATTGGAGTGGGTCTAGGGTTTCCGGGATGAAGATGTTGTAGCACTTATTAATGGCTTCCAAAGTGATTGCTACTGGAAATCCGAGCAAGGGTAGCATTCCAGAGGGACATCAGAGACTGTAACGTTCTTTGCTTCACGGAAACATGGCTCACTGGAGAGACGCTATCGGAGTCGGTGCAGCCACCTGGTTTCTCCACGCATCGCGCCGACAGAAACAAACATCTTTCTGGTAAGAAGAGGGGTGGGGGCGTATGCTTTATGGTTAACCTTTCTGATCTCCCCATCCCGGATCCGGGATCGTGAATACAGACTCAAGCTCATTACCATAACGCAACGTTAACTATTCATGAAAATCGCAAATGAAATAAAATAAATATGCCATCTCTCAAGCTTAGCCTTTTGTAAACAACACTGTCATCTCAGATTTTCAAAATATGCTTCTCAACCATAGGAAAACAATCATTTGTGTAATTTGTAGCTAGCTAGCGTAGCATTTAGCGTTAGCATTAGCGTTAGCATCCAGCACGCAACATTTCAACAAAAACATAAAAGCCTTCAAATAAAATCATTTACCTTTGAAGAACTTCGGATGTTTTCAATGAGGAGACTCTCAGTTAGATAGCAAATGCTCAGTTTTTTCAAAAATATTCTTTGTGTATTGGAAATAGCTCCGTTTTGTACATCACATTTGGCTACCAAAAAAAAACGAAAATTCAGTCCTCAAAACGCAAACTTTTTTCCAAATTAACTCCATAATATCGACTGAAAACATGGCAAACGTTGTTTAGAATCAATCCTCAAGGTGTTTTTCACATATCTCTTCGATGATATATCGTTCGTGGAAGCATGGTTTCTCCTCTCAATCAAATGGAAAAATACTTGCACCTGGCTTTGCGCACCAGTTTCAACGCAGGACACCAGGCGGACACTTGGAAAATGTAGTCTCTTATGGTCAATCTTCCAATGATATGCCTACAAATACGTCACAATGCTGCCGACATCTTGGGGAAACGGCAGAACCAGAGCAACTGGTTTTAACAAGACATGGTGTGGTCACAACAACATACAGGAACTCAAGTCCTTCTGTTCACCTGATTTAGAATTCCTCACAATCAAATGTCGACCGCATTATCTACCAAGGGAATTCTCTTCGATTATAATCACAGCCGTATATATTCCCCCCCAAGCAAACACATCGATGGCTCTGAACAAACTTTATTTGACTCTTTGCAAACTGGAATCCACATATCCTGAGGCTGCATTCATTGTAGCTGGGGATTTTAACAAGGCTAATCTGAAAACAAGACCTAAATTGTATCAGCATATCGATTGCGCAACCAGGGCTGGCAAAACCTTGGATCATTGCTATTCTAACTTCCGCGACGCATATAAGGCCCTCTCCCGCTCTCCTTTCGGAAAAGCTGACCACGACTCCATTTTGTTGCTCCCTGCCTAAAAACAGAAACTAAAACAAGAAGCTCCCGTGCTGAGGTCTGTTCAACGCTGGTCCGACCAATCTGATTCCACACTCCAAGACTGCTTCCATCACGTGGACTGGGATAAGTTTCGTATTGCGTCAAACAACAACATTGACGAATATGCTGATTCGGTGAGCGAGTTCATTAGAACGTGCGTTGAAGATGTCGTTCCCATAGCAACGATTAAAACATTCCCAAACCAGAAACCATGGATTGATGGCAGCATTCGCGTGAAACTGAAAGCTCGAACCACTGCTTTTAATCAGGGCAAGGTGACCGGAAACATGACCGAATACAAACAGTGTAGCTATTCCCTCCGCAAGGCAATCAAACAAGCTAAGCGTCAATATAGAGACAAAGTAGAATCGCAATTCAACGGCTCAGACACAAGAGGTATGTGGCAGGGTCTACAGTCAATCACGGATTACAAAAAGAAAACCAGCCCAGTCACGGACCAGGATGCCTTGCGCCCAGGCAGACGAAATAACTTTTTTGCCCGCTTTGAGGACAATACAGTGCCACTGACACGGCCCGAAACCAAAACATGCGGACTCTCCTTCACTGCAGCCGAGGTGAGTAAAACATTTAAACGTGTTAACCCTCGCAAGGCTGCAGGCCCAGACGGCATCCCCAGCTGCACCCTCAGAGCATGCGCAGACCAGCTGGCTGGTGTGTTTACGGACATATTCAATCAATCCCTATCCCAGTCTGCTGTTCCCACAAGCTTCAAGAGGGCCACCATTGTTCCTGTTCCCAAGAAAGCTAAGGTAACTGAGCTAAACGACCTCCGCCCCATAGCACTCACTTCCGTCATCATGAAGTGCTTTGAGAGACTAGTCTAGGACCATATCACCTCCACCCTACCTGACACCCTAGACCCACTCCAATTTGCTTACCGCCCAAATAGGTCCACAGACGATGCAATCTCAACCACACTGCACACTGCCCTAAACCATCTGGACAAGAGGAATACCTATGTGAGAATGCTGTTCATCGACTACAGCTCAGCATTTAACACCATAGTACCCTCCAAACTCGTCATCAAGCTCGAGACCCTGGGTCTCGACCCTGCCCTGTGCAACTGGGTACTGGACTTCCTGACGGGCCGCCCCCAGGTGGTGAGGGTAGGTAACAACATCTCCACCCCGCTGATCCTCAACACTGGGGCCCCACAAGGGTGCGTTCTGAGCCCTCTCCTGTACTCCCTGTTCACCCACGACTGCGTGGCCACGCATGCCTCCAACTCAATCATCAAGTTTGCGGACGACACAACAGTGGTAGGCTTGATTTCCAACAATGACGAGACGGCCTACAGGGAGGAGGTGAGGGCCCTCGGAGTGTGGTGTCAGGAAAATAACCTCACACTCAACGTCAACAAAACTAAGGAGATGATTGTGGACTTCAGGAAACAGCAGAGGGAACACCCCCCTATCCACATCGATGGAACAGCAGTGGAGAGGGTAGTAAGTTTTAAGTTCCTCGGCGTACACATCACAGACAAACTGAATTGGTCCACCCACACAGACAGCATCGTGAAGAAGGCGCAACAGCGCCTCTTCAACCTCAGGAGGCTGAAGAAATTTGGCTTGTCACCAAAAGCACTCACAAACTTCTACAGATGCACAATCGAGAGCATCCTGTTGGGCTGTATCACCAACTGGTACGGCAACTGCTCCGCCCACAACCGTAAGGCTCTCCAGAGGGTAGTGAGGTCCGTACAATGCATCACCAGGGGCTACCTGCCCTCCAGGACACCTACACCACCTGATGTCACAGGAAGGCCATAAAGATCATCAAGGACAACAACCACCCGAGCCACTGCCTGTTCACCCCGCTATCATCCAGAAGGCGAGGTCAGTACAGGTGCATCAAAGCTGGGACCGAGAGACTGAAAAACAGCTTCTATCTCAAGGACATCAGACTGTTAAACAGCCACCACTAACATTGAGTGGCTGCTGCCAACACACTGACTCAACTCCAGCCACTTTAATAATGGGAATTGATGTAAAATATATCACTAGCCACTTTAAACAATGCTACTTAATATAATGTTTACATACCCTACATTTTTCATCTCATATGTCTACATATATACTGTACTCTACATCATCTACTGCATCTTTATGTAATACATGTATCACTAGCCACTTTAAACTATGCCACTTTGTTTACATACTCATCTCATATGTATATACTGTACTCGATACCATCTACTGCATCTTGCCTATGCCGTTCTGTACCATCACTAATTCACATATCTTTATGTACATATTCTTTATCTCTTTACACTTGTAAGGTAGTAGTTTTGGAATTGTTAGTTAGATTACTCGTTGGTTATTACTGCATTGTCGGAACTAGAAGCACAAGCATTTTGCTACACTCGCATTAACATCTGCTAACCATGTGTATGTGACAAATAAAATTTGATTTGATTTTACTGGGCGGTATTCATTTAGGCATTACCTTCACTTGGGCACAGGGATATGGTGGTCTGCTTGAAACATGTAGGTATTACAGACTCGGTCAGGGAAACGGTGAAAATATCAGTGTAGACACTTGCCAGTTGGTCCACACATGCTCTGAGTACACGACCTGGTAATCTGTCTGGACCCGCGGCCTTGTTAATGTTGACCTGTTTAAATATCTTGCTCACGTTGGCTACGGAGAGTGTGATCACACAATAGAGATAAAATAGAGACAAAATGTATCACTTACCTTTGATGATCTTTATACTCAGAAGACATTCATTTTTTTTTTTTACCCCTTTTTCTCCCCAATTTCGTGGTATCCAATTGTTGTAGTAGCTATTATCTTGTCTCATCGCTACAACTCCCGTACGGGCTCGGGAGAGACGAAGGTTGAAAGTCGTGCGTCCTCCGATACACAACCCAACCAAGCAGCACTGCTTCTTAACACAGCGCACATCCAACCCGGAAGCCAGCCGCACCAATGCGCCGGAGGAAACACCGTGCACCTGGCCACCTTGGTTAGCGCACACTGCACCCAGCCCGCCACAGGAGTCGCTGGTGCGCTATGAGACAAGGACACCCCTACCGACCAAGCCCTACCGACCAAGCCCTGCCTATCCCGGGCGACGCTAGGCCAATTGTGCGTCGCCCCACGGTCCTCCCGGTCGCGGCCGGTTACGACAGAGCCTGGGCGCGAACCCAACTCTGATGGCACAGCTGGCGCTGCAGTACAGCGCCCTTAACCACTGAGCCACCCGGGAGGCCGACATTCATTTATTCAATAAATGTTCCTTTTGTTCAATAAAGTCTCTCTTTGCATCCGAAAACCTCCGAAAGTTTTGTTTGTGTGTTTTCTTCAGTAATCCACAGGCTTAAACGCAGTCACAACAGGCAGAAATAAAATCCTAATTTTATTTGTAAACTTCATAGAAACATGTCAAACGATGTTTATATTCAATCCTCAGGTTGTTTTTAGCCTAAATAATCGATAATATTTCAATAACATAGTCAATATGAAAGGTAAACAAGAAAGGAATTCTCTCGGTTGTGCGCATGAAAAAGCTCTGTGACACAGCAGGGTCCACTCATTCAGACTGCACTTACTCCCTCATTGTTCAGAATACAAGCCTGACACAATTTCTAAAGACTGTTTACATCTAGTGGAAGGCATAGGAACTGCAATTTGAATCCTAAGTCAACAGATACTGTAATGGCATTGAATAGAAAACTACATCAACAAAAACAATCCTACTTCCTGAATTGCTTTTTCTCAGGTTTTTGCCTGCCAAATCAGTTCTGTTATACTCACAGATATTCTTTTAACAGTTTTGGAAACTTTAGAGTGTTTTCTATCCAAATCTACTAATTATAAGCATATCCTATCTTCTGGGCCTGAGTAGAAGGCAGTTTAATTTGGGCACGCTTTTCATCCAAAATTCCAAATGCTGCCCCCTACCCTAGAGAATTTATACAGCTCGTTGACTGTGGTCTTAGTGCCAGCATTGGTTTGTGGTGGAAAATGGACGGCTATGAAAAATATCAATGAAAATTATCTTGGTAGGTAGTGTGGTCTAGAGCTTATCATGTGGTACTCCACCTCATGCGAGCAATACCCCGTGACTTATTTATAAGCCTCTGTCAGCATAATGTTTTATAACTTATTATAAGCACATGTTAGCATAATGTTTTATAACTTATTATAAGTAGGTGTTAGCATAATGTTTTATAACTTATTATAAGTAGGTGTTAGCATAATGTTTTATAACTTATTATAAGTAGGTGTTAGCATAATGTTTTATAACTTATTATATGTAGGTGTTAGCATAATGTTTTATAACTTATTATAAGTAGGTGTTAGCATAATGTTTTATAACTTATTATAAGTAGGTGTAAGCATAATGTTTTATAACTTATTATAAGCACCTGTTAGCATAATGTATTATAACACGTTATAAGCATCTGTTAGCATAATGTTTTATAACTTATTATAAGCACCTGTTTGTATAATGTATTATAACACGTTATAAGCACCTGTTAGCGTTTGTGATGTGTAATAATAAGGCTTATCGTATGCTTTGCGGTACCTGTACTTTCAAAGTCCTGAAAGTCTATTTTCCAAACTATGATGTTTCTCTGATCTGTTCTCCTCGTATCTTCATCAAACTAAAGCTGGTCAGACAGCCTGCGTAGGAAAAGGACAAGCGTGTGTTTTTATACGGTATGTGTCTGGTAACAGGAGGGGGCGAGAGATGTGACTTCTCAGTAGACAGAGGAAGGTTTCTTCTCTTCACAGTTACATACGGAGATCAGTACAAGCCAAGGTTATGACATTTGCATATTATGTTGATATTTTCTATGTGTCAGTCAATATGTAGCCTACTGCTTGTCCAAAATGCCCAAACGCTGTAGCCTTAGTAACTATCTATACAGACATTTTAAAAAATGAAGTGTTTGTGGGATATCTGTTGGATCATTCTGCCGGGCTGGCACATACTAATAGAATGACTAGAATGGCCATAGCCCATCAGACCATGGAAAGTTGATATGGACTTGAGTTTGTTAATTGTCAGCTGAGTTTGTCGCTTCTATAGCTTCTAATTTCTAAGGGCAGAAACAGCTGCCAGTACAATTAACAGTGATTGCATTAAGCATGAGGACGTTAACAGCATTACCTACTCAGAGTAAACACACACACATGCTTGTGCAGACGATGTTATTGGAACCATACATGCATAAGTGTTTCTCCTAATGGTGTGGAATCCAAATGGAGGCCCCTGTAGACTCATGATTTAATCAACTCAATGCAGTATAGGCCGTATCTCAAACAGCACTCTAAACACCACATAGTGCACTACTACGCAACCTATTTAACCCCTATTGGCCCTGGTTAAAGTAGTGCGCTATGTTAGGAATAGGGTGCCACCTAGGTTTCACCTTGACAAGGGCCCCTGACTGCATTGCATTTCCACCTGAACACGATATAATGGATCCTGAACAGGATACAATGGAATCTGAACAGGATATAATGGAATCTCAACACGATATAATGGAATCTGAACAGGATAAAATGGGACCTGAACAGGATATAGTTGATCCTGAACAGGATAAAATGGAACCTGAACAGGATATAGTTGATCCTGAACAGGATATACAGTAGTTGATCCTGAACAGGATATAGTTGATCCTGAACAGGATATAATGGAATCTGAACAGGATATAATGGAATCTGAACAGGATATAATGGAATCTGAACAGGATATAATGGATTCTGAACACGATATAATGGATCCTGAAAAGGATATAATGAAAACTGAACAGGATATAATGGAACCTGAACAGGATATAATGGAACCTGAACAGGATATAATGGAACTAGAACAGGATATAATGGAACCTGAACAGGATATAATGGAACCTGAACAGGATATAATGGAACCTGAACAGGATATAATGGAACTAGAACAGGATACAATGGATCCTAAACAGGATATAATGGAACCTGAACAGGATATAATGGAACGAGAACAGGGTATAATGGAACTAGAACAGGATATAATGGAAACTGAACAGGATATAGTGGAACTAGAACAGGATATAGTGGAACTATATGGCGAGGGTCAGTTTGTTATATCTGGAGTACTTCTCCTGTCCTATTCGGTGTCCTATGTGAATCTAAGTGTGCGTTCTCTAATTCTCTCCTTCTCTCTTTCTTTCTCTCTCTCGGAGGACATGAGTCCTAGGACCATGCCCCAGGACTACCTGACATGATGACTCCTTGCTGTCCCCAGTCCACCTGACCGTGCTGCTGCTCCAGTTTCAACTGTTCTGCATTATTATTATTCGACCATGCTGGTCATTTATGAACATTTGAACATCTTGGCCATGTTCTGTTATAATCTCCACCCGGCACAGCCAGAAGAGGACTGGCCACCCCACATAGCCTGGTTCCTCTCTAGGTTTCTTCCTAGGTTTTGGCCTTTCTAGGGAGTTTTTCCTAGCCACCGTGCTTCTACACCTGCATTGCTTGCTGTTTGGGGTTTTAGGCTGGGTTTCTGTACAGCACTTTGAGATATCAGCTGATGTACGAAGGGCTATATAAATACATTTGATTTGATTTGATTTGGGGCTTCACCATGTTTCATTGAAATGTACAGCTGTGTGTCATCCACATAGCATTGAAAGTTAACATTATGTTTTCGAATAACATCCCCAAGAGGTAAAATATATAGTGAAATATATATATATATAGTATATAGTATATAGTGATATAGTGATATAGTGATATAGTATATAGTGATAATATAGTATATAATATATAGTGAAAACAATGGTCCTAAAACGGAACCTTGAGGAACACCGAAATTTACAGTTGATTTGTCAAAGGACAAACCATTCACAGAGACAAACTGATATCTTTCCGACAGATAAGATCTAAACCAGGCCAGAACTTGTCCGTGTAGACCAATTTGGGTTTCCAATCTCTCCAAAAGAATGTGGTGATCGATGGTATCAAAAGCAGCACTAAGGTCTAGGAGCACGAGGACAGATGCAGAGCCTCGGTCCGATGCCATTAAAATGTCATTTACCACCTTCACAAGTGCCGTCTCAGTGCTATGATGGGGTCTAAAACCAGACTGAAGCATTTCGTATACATTGTTTGTCTTCAGGAAGGCAGTGAGTTGCTGCGCAACAGCCTTTTCTAAAATTTTTGAGAGGAATGGAAGATTCGATATAGGCCGATAGTTTTTTATATTTTCTGGGTCAAGGTTTGGCTTTTTCAAGAGAGGCTTTATTACTGCCACTTTTAGTGAGTTTGGTACACATCCGGTGGATAGAGAGCCGTTTATTATGTTCAACATAGGAGGGCCAAGCACAGGAAGCAGCTCTTTCAGTAGTTTAGTTGGAATAGGGTCCAGTATGCAGCTTGAAGGTTTAGAGGCCATGATTATTTTCATCATTGTGTCAAGAGATTTAGTACTAAAACACTTGAGCGTCTCTCTTGATCCTAGGTCCTGGCAGAGTTGTGCAGACTCAGGACAACCGAGCTTTGAAGGAATACGCAGATTTAAAGAGGAGTCCGTAATTTGCTTTCTAATAATCATAATCTTTTCCTCAAAGAATTTCAATTTATCACTGCTAAAGTGAAAGTCATCCTCTCTTGGGGAATGCTGCTTTTTAGTTAGCTTTGCGACAGTATCAAAAAGGAATTTCGGATTGTTCTTATTTTCCTCAATTAAGTTAGAAAAATAGGATGATCGAGCAGCAGTAAGGGCTCTTCGGTACTGCACGGTACTGTCTTTCCAAGCTAGTCGGAAGACTTCCAGTTTGGTGTGGCGCCATTTCGGTTCCAATTTTCTGGAAGCTTGCTTCAGAGCTCGGGTATTTTCTGTGTACCAGGGAGCTAGTTTCTTATGAGAAATGTTTTTAGTTTTTAGGGGTACAACTGCATCTAGGGTATTGGGCAAGGTTAAATTGAGTTCCTCAGTTAAGTGGTTAACTGATTTTTGTCCTCTGGCGTCCTTGGGTAGACAGAGGGAATCTGGAAGGACATCAAGGAATCTTTGTGTTGTCTGTGAATTTATAGCATGACTTTTGATGGTCCTTGGTTGGGGTCTGAGCAGATTATTTGTTGCAATTGCAAACGTAATAAAATGGTGGTTCGAGTTTTAATTGGAACCATTCTACCTAGATAGTGTGTGTTTGTGTTTTAATTGGAACCATTCTACCTAGATAGTGTGTGTTTGTGTTTTAATTGGAACCATTCTACCTAGATAGAACCTCTCTTATCCTCAAAGCTCTCTGAGAGCCTAAATACCTCCTACTGTACATAGTTAGGGGGACCAACAGTAGAGATGTCTTTCTGCTACTGTACATCGTTAGGACATCTCTACTGTTGGTCCCCTAACTATCTGCTACTGTACACAGACATCTCTACTGTTGGTACCCTAACTATCTGCTACTGTACACAGACATATCTACTGTTGGTCCCCTAACTATCTGCTACTGTACACAAACATGTCTACTGTTGGTACCCTAACTATCTGCTACTGTACACAGACATCTCTGCTGTTGGTCCCCTAACTATCTGCTACTGTACACAGACATCTCTACTGTTGGTACCCTAACTATCTGCTACTGTACACAGACATCTCTACTGTTGGTCCCCTAACTATCTGCTACTGTACACAGACATCTCTACTGATGGTCCCCTACCTATCTACTACTGTACACAGAAATCTCTACTGTTGGTCCCCTACGTATCTGCTACTGTACACAGACATCTCTACTGTTGGTCCCCTACCTATCTGCTACTGTACACAGACATCTCTACTGTTGGTCCCCTAACTATCTACTACTGTACACAGAAATCTCTACTGTTGGTCCCCTACCTATCTGCTACTGTACACAGACATCTCTACTGTTGGTCCCCTAACTATCTACTACTGTACACAGAAATCTCTACTGTTGGTCCCCTACGTATCTACTACTGTACACAGACATCTATACATCTGTACATATACATTACTATTTATTTAGCCCTCGGTAGCCTCAGTCTTCAGGCAGTGTTAGTTTTTGGAGCGACTACTCCAACTCCGGCAGGGTGTTCAGACCTCTGTGGCCCTCAAACACCACTTCTTCGATTTACATTTTTGTGTTTCTTGAAACAAGTAATTTTTTAAAAATTTCACTTCACCAATTTTGAATATTTTGTGTATGTCCATTACATGAATTACAAATAAAAATCAATTTATATTACAAAACTGCCAAGGGGGAGTGAATACTTTTGCAAGGCACTGTACACAAAGTCATCCGACGTCATGCTCCCCTCCTGACTGTGCCATCGATCTGTTGCAGGATCTGTGCCTCCACGAAGCCGCATCTACCCTCTGGCTGTGGCTGAAACCAAGGCTATTGAGGAGTAAATAAAGGAGGCTCTCCAACAGGGTTTCATCCGCACGTCTACCTCCCCTGCGTCTGCAGGCGTCTTCTTCGTGGCCAAGAAGGACACAGTTCTACACCCACGCATCAATTACAGAGGCAACAATTCCATCACCACAAAGTACCGCAACCCTCTCCCGTTGGTGCTGGCCTCTATCGAACAGCTCGGAGGGGCATATTTTTTTAACCAAATTGGATCTGCGGAGAGCCTACAATCTGACCCGCATCTGGGAAGGGGGATGAATGGTAAACGGCATTCAGCACTATGTCTGGCCACGACAAGGTCTTGGTGATGCTTTATGGATAAGCCAATGCTCCGTCAGCATTCCAGGCATTCTTTAACGACGTGTTCCGGGACATGCTCAGGCGCCAGGTGGACGTGTACATTGACAACCATCCTGGTCTACTCGGCAAACCTTGGAGGATCATATCGCACACGTCAATGTGTAGTCCTGGAACGTCTCTTGGATAAACCCCTGTACGTGAAAGCAGAGAAGTGCCAGTTTCATCAGGTTGCTGTCTCCTTCTTAGGACACCAGATCAGTCCACAGTGAGTGATGATGGAGGAGAGGAAGGTTAATGCAGTCAGGTCATAGACAGTCCAGGATTGAGAGGATGAACCAGTAGCTGGTGATGTTTCTTAGGAGGTACTGCCAGGATCGGAAAGGAGAGTGGGCCCTGGATATCAGCAACGCCTGGCTCCATGGATGCCGAGCCAGACCGAAGCTCATGAGGTGGACGAGTGGTTCAGGCGCGCAGAGGTTTGGTGAGGCTCCAGCGCCAGAAGGTCCCCTGGCTGTCCCCCACGACACCCCTCCACTTTCCCTGGACATCGATGTTTCCTCTGCTTATGCCACCAGGTCCCTCCTGGACTCCCGACATCTTTGGGGTTTGCACCAGTATCTGGTGGACTGGGAGGGGTACTGTCCAGAGGACGACATCCTGGATCCCAACATCGGATTTCCACCTCCGCTGTCCGGACCGGCCCGCTTAACCTCGGGCCATTCCCCTGGCCGGCGTCGTCCTGTGGCTGGAGCTGCCCGTGAGGAGGAGGGTCCCGCTCTCCCACTCCGGCACTCAACGTCACCGGTCCACATCGTGCACATCTGGACCTCATCATCACCCTTATAACTCTTTATTTAGCCATCAGTAGCCTCAGTCTTCAGGCAGGTTTTGTTAATGTTCAGTACGCTTCTCCGGGGTTTATTATTACTAAACCTTCTGCACCCGCTTCCTGACTCTCTGCGTTATTACACCGCATTGACAGTCATGTGAAATCCATAGATTAGGGACTTATGAATTTATTTCAATTGATTGATTTCCTTATATGAACTGTAACTCAGTAAAATCTTTGAAAATGTTTCAGGTTGCGTTTATATTTTTGTTCAGTATATAATGGCTATCATTGTCTTTGACTTCTATCTTACTCTCTAAGGACAGGAGATAGGCAGATAGGCTTTTTTTTTACCTCCTATACTGAGCCCCCTCAGTTTGAAACAGGGGTTGATGTTCTCAGACCTGTCTGTGTTGAGAGAAGCAGCAGCAAGAGCATGTTAAGAACTGTTCTCAGAACTGTGCTGCAGCTGTCTATCTCTGACCTTACCGTCATCTCACTGAACTCCCCTTTTCTCCTCTCCTGCCTTCCCCTGGCCTCCCCTCCCCTACCCTCTCCTTTCCTTTTCTCCCTTCCCCTCTCCTCATCTCCACTTTCACCCCCTCTCCCCTTCCCTAGTGCAGCTCCTGCTAATTCTCCTACTGCTGCTGTGGCTTCTCATGCTTCAGAACTGTTGTTTTGAAGAACGTTGTCTTGAAAAACGTTGTCTTGAAGAATGTTGTTTTGAAGAATGTTGTCTTGAACAATGTTATCTTGAAGAATGTTGTCTTGAACAATGTTGTCTTGAAGAATGTTGTCTTGAAGAACGTTGTCTTGAAAAACGTCTTGAAAAACGTTGTCTTGAAGAATGTTGTCTTGAAGAACGTTGTCTTGACAAACACATTGTCTTGAAGAATGTTGTCTTGAAAAATGTTGTCTTGAAGAACGTTGTCTTGACAAACACATTGTCTTGAAGAACGTTGTCTTGAAAAACGTTGTCTTAAAGAATGTTGTCTTGACAAACACATTGTCTTGAAGAACGTTGTCTTGACAAACACATTGTCTTGAAGAATGTTGTCTTGACCAACACATTGTCCTTAAGAACGTTGTCTTGACAAACACGTTGTCTTGAAGAATGTTGTCTTGAAGAATGTTGTCTTGAAGAACACATTGTCTTGAATAATGTTGTCTTGACAAACACATTGTCTTGAAGAATGTTGTCTTGAAGAATGTTGTTTTGAAGAATGTTGTCTTGAAGAATGTTGTCTTGAAGAATGTTGTCTTGAATAATGTTGTCTTGACAAACACATTGTCTTGAAGAATGTTGTCTTGAAGAATGTTGTCTTGAAGAATGTTGTCTTGAAGAATGTTGTCTTGAAGAATGTTGTCTTGAAGAATGTTGTCTTGACAAACACATTGTCTTGAAGAATGTTGTCTTGAAGAATGTTGTTTTGAAGAATGTTGTCTTGAAGAATGTTGTCTTGAAGAATGTTGTCTTGAATAATGTTGTCTTGACAAACACATTGTCTTGAAGAATGTTGTCTTGAAGAATGTTGTCTTGAAGAATGTTGTCTTGAAGAATGTTGTCTTGAAGAATGTTGTCTTGAAGAATGTTGTCTTGACAAACACATTGTCTTGAAGAATGTTGTCTTGAAGAATGTTGTCTTGAAGAATGTTGTCTTGAAGAATGTTGTCTTGAATAATGTTGTCTTGACAAACACATTGTCTTGAAGAATGTTGTCTTGAAGAATGTTGTCTTGAAGAATGTTGTCTTGAAGAATGTTGTCTTGAAGAATGTTGTTTTGAAGAATGTTGTCTTGAAGAATGTTGTCTTGAAGAATGTTGTCTTGAAGAATGTTGTCTTGACAAACACATTGTCTGCTGGTCTGTTTCTGTGTGTGGAAAAGACTGATCAAGCCTCTCTGTTCTGACTTATTTTATTTTTAGCCACCAGCAGGATATTCATATCAACTGTAAATAACTACTGGGAACTCAATGCTCTTTTCTGATGCTGCTTCTTAGTACTGTAACTACACTGTTTTTGTTATGAAATAAAAATGTTCTTTGCAGATTACACAAGAGTAGTTCTCTAACAAGAATGTTTGAGTTTCTTGTTTTGTTTACATGCTTGTTTGTTGTGATAGTGTTGTGATAGTGTTGTGAAAGTGTTGTGATAGTGTTGTGATACTGTTCGTTATAATGGACTAACTCTCAAACTGTTTCAGTTGTTTCTCGTCAGGTATGGTTCAGATTTGTCAGGGTGATATTAGTCTGTCTGTGGTATGGTTCAGATTTGTCAGGGTGATATTTGTCTCTCTGTGGTATGGTTTAGATTTGTCAGGGTGATATTTGTCTGTCTGTCAGTGGTATGGTTCAGATTTGTCAGGGTGATATTTGTCTCTCTGTCTGTGGTCTGGTTCAGATTTGTCAGGGTGATATTTGTCTGTCTGTCTGTGGTATGGTTTAGATTTGTCAGGGTGATATTTACTTCTTTGTTTGTGGTATGATAGTTTACAAGGCTTTGTGTGTTCTGTGGTGAGTAGACAGGGTTTTAAGTTGCAGTGGCGTTTTGGTCGACCAAATTTGTTTTTTTACATACCATAGGCGTTGTTGGGCTTTATTTTAAACACAGATAACCACAACTGATAAACACAACTTCAAAAATAAAGTTCTGTATTTCAAAAGGGAATTATTAAATATATTTAAATATATACTTGTGAAACATTCTTCCCACTTTTTCATGTACAATTTAGAAGGGTATTGTTTTTGGACATGGATGGAAAGCTTCCTTGAACATGGAACGTTTCACTTCTCTGGGATATGAGGATATAGCGTCCCACCTCGCCAACAGCCAGTGAAAGTGCAGGGCGCCAAATTAAAAACAACAAAAATCTCATAATTAAAATTCCTCAAGCATACAAGTATTTTACACCATTTTAAAGATACAATTCTCGTTAATGCAGCCACATTGTCTGATTTCAAAAATGCTTTACAGCGAAAGCACCACAAATGATTTTGTTAGGTCACCACCAACTCACAGAAAAACACAGCCATTTTTCCAGCCATTTTTCCAGCCACAAAAAAGCACAAATAGAGGTCAAATTGATCACTAACCTTTGGTGATCTTCATCAGATGACACTTATAGGACTTCATGTTACATAATACATGTATGTTACACAATACATGTATGCTTTGTTGGATATGTGCATATTTATATAAAAAAAATCCCATTTTACATTGGCGCGTTACATTCAGTAGTTCTTAAACATGCAGTGATTGTGCAGAGAGCCACATCAATTTACAGAAATACTCATTATAAATGTTGATGTTGAAAATACAACTGTTATACATGGAATTAGAGATAAACTTCTCAGCAACCGCTGTGTCAGATTTTTAAAAAACTTTACAGAAAAAGCAAACCATGGAATAATCTGAGTATAGATTTCAGACAACAAAGCAGCCAAAAAGATATCCGCCATATTGGGTAGTCAACATTAGTCATAAATAGCATTATAAATATTCACTTAACTTTGATGATCTTCATCAGAATGCACTCCCAGGAATCACAGTTCCACAATAAATGTTTGTTTTGTTCGATAATGTCCATAATTTATGTCCAAATAACTTCTTTTGTTAGGCGTTTGGTAAACAAATCCAAAAGCGCGTTCAGGTCACGCCGAACGTCAGACGAAAAGTTCAAAAAGTTCCGTTACAGCCCGTAGTTTTGCATGTGTGTGTGTACGTACAGCCTCTCATCCTTCACTGCTGGACTGTCTGGGTGAAAAGCAGAGCATAATGAAGCACCACACACGCACGCACGCACGCACGCACGCACGCACGCACACACACACACACACACACACACACACACACACACACACACACACACACACACACACACACACACGGGACTCAGGGACCTGTTGGATCAGAGGACAAAGCAGAAGCATTTTCAGGACATGTAAACATGGATGATGGATCAGGAGGAGAGATCTCTGAGATATTTCACACGCAAGTTTAATTCCACAACAATCCATTCTGGCCAGTTTCTTTGATTTCATTGCACCAAGGGATGGAATAGGAGTGGGTTCCATTACTGTGGTTTTCGTATTAAATCCAAACATTTCCATGATGAAAACACCATGTCTGTAATGGAATATGAAGATAAAGATTAATATTCGATTTAGGGTGTCCACTCGCTCTGCCCAGAAATATATATTACCTAGACAAATATGATAGTTAATGTTCTGAATCGTTCAGTTGGGGTCTTTCTCGAACATATCATTAATATTCTATCCAGAAAGTCAGATTTCGTAACCTAATACATCCATTAAAAGACCTCTTCACAGAACGGTGAGGGTTTCTAGCTAAAACTTGAATTAAAACGTTGTGGTCGTCTTCCAACTTGTTTACGCAGGTCGTAAATAACTAAATTAGAATGACAAGCTGCATTAAATGTAAAAGGCTTAAAAAAAACAAAAAAACTTGCGTACGCTCAGTGGTACGTTGACATTTCAGAGATACACTTGTTTTTGTGAGAAGTCTTCGACAAAGAACAGGAACTTGTCTTTAATATGAACAGCGTACACTAAAATATGAAAATACGATAACCACCTCTACCATCTCTATACTGTGGTCTGGAATTGAGAAGAAAAAATTCATCGGTAAGCCTATCAGTTGGCCTTAAATTCTCAAACAGCACTCAGCCTAGCTGATGAAATGCAATTATCCAGATTAGTTTTTCCTCTGGCCTCCATTGATTTAGACATCTTAATGTTGACCATTCTACATGGGTAAAGTACGTTATGATACGAGACACATTGACGGTTTGGACCGTTGCTTTTCTTAGAGGATTATCTACACAATTAGCATAATTTTCCCCATTGGTCAAAAGCTGCATTATTTTTTTATTGGACGCCCTATTACGTTCCATTATTTTGGGGGGGGGTTGGGATTCTGTCAGATACTGCTGCCTGCTAGAGATAGGCAACTGGTTGGTGAAACGACTGATTAATATTCTGTCTCATCTGCATTCAACCACCCTGGGCACTATAGTGCTCTGCATGCATGCAGTACAGATAGATCAACATCCCGAAGCTACTGGCTCCCTGACCGGCCATATTCACTATCAGAGAAGATGTTATGTCCTAAATGTTAGGAGAGGGAGTGTGGCTCTGGTCAAGCGTAGTGCTCCATACAGGCAATGACCAAAGGCTTTACCAAATCTAAATTAGCCTCTAAGTGAACTCCAGAAATCATCTGAAACCATGGCAGTAAAAATCTCTCTTCAATAACAACAGGAGAGACTTACGTTGGTCGCAACATGCAACAATTTCAAAGATTTACCAAGTTACAGTTCATATAAGGAAATCAGTATATTGAAATAAACGTATTAGGCCCTAATCTATGGATTTCACATGACTGGGAATACAGAATATGCCTCTGATGGTAACAGATAACGTAATGAAAAGGGTAGAGGCGTGGATCAGAAAATCAGTCAACATCTTAAACGTGCTCAATGGGTGACATGTCTGGTAAGTATGGAAGGCCATGAAAGAACTGGGACATTTTCAGCTACCAGGAATTGTGTACAGATCCTAGTGACATGGGGCCGTGCTTTATCATGCTGAAACATGAGGTGATGGTGGGCAGATGAACAGCACAGCAAAAGGCCTCAGGATCTCGTCACTGTTTCTCTGTACATTAAAATGACATCGAGAAAATGCAATTGTGTTCTTTGTCCGAAAGATTACCATACCCCTTTCGAAGGCACTTAAATCTTTTGCATTGCCCATTCACCCTCTGGACGGCACACATACACAACCCATGTCTCAAGGTTTAAACAATTAAACCTGTGTGTGTGTGCTTTCCTTCCTAATATTTATATTTTTATAAATATTATACTCATTGTATATATACTACCGGTCAAAAGTTTTAGAACACCTACTCATTCAAGGGGTTTTCTTTATTTTTACTATCTTCTACATTGTAGAATAATAGTGAAGACATCAAAACTATGAAATAGCACATATGGAATCATGTGGTAACTAAAAAAATGTGTTTAAACAAATAAAAATATATTTTATATTTGAGATGCTTCAAAACAGCCACCGTTTGTCTTGATGACAGATTTGTTCTGTCATCAAAGATGCTTTTGTGTTTGACCATCATCTTTCAATTCAGTTGTTGTTGTTTGTGGTATTTAATAGTTTAGTCTACTTTATGTCAACACATCTTCATAACCCTTCACAGTGTCCCTCTACTTTATGTCAACACATGTTCATAACACATGTTCATAACCCTTCACAGTGTCCCTCTACTTTATGTCAACACATGTTCATAACCCTTCACAGTGTCCCTCTACTTTATGTCAACACATGTTCATAACCCTTCACAGTGTCCCTCTACTTTATGTCAACACATGTTCATAACCCTTCACAGTGTCCCTCTACTTTATGTCAACACATGTTCATAACCCTTCACAGTGTCCCTCTACTTTATGTCAACACATGTTCATAACCCTTCACAGTGTCCCTCTACTTTATGTCAACACATGTTCATAACCCTTCACAGTGTCCCTCTACTTTATGTCAACACATGTTCATAGCTAGTACAAAATACATGGAAAATCCCAGCGAGCTGTTTCTTACACTCTGAGCAATGGAAAGTCCTCCGGCGCTGGAGTGGAAAGAGAACCTGAGAATAAATAACTAGCTAATGCTAATGCTAATGCTAATGCTAATGCTAGAGTGAAAGAACAGCTCAGAACGGCTAGCACAGCCATTAACCAACTTCAGCTGATATTATCAATGAAACTATGCAGACACATGGGTTCAAATAGAGTTATACATCTTTCAAATAGTTTGTGTTCTTGTTTTAGCCTGCCTGGAGTGTCAGATGGGGTATGGGGTTATTCTATTGGTTCAATTGCACCAGACAAGCTCAATCAAGCACAGCTGAAGGAGTTTAAATTGTTTCGAATAGTAGTTGAACCCAGGTCTGGAGTGTGTGTGTGTGTGTGTTTGTGTGTGCGTCCCTTTCAAAACCACAGAGGGCTACCTGCACTCCCTACAGTCGCTACATCCCTCCTAAAATAGCCACCTGCTCTTCACGTGCCGCGCTACGGTACATTGCAGTGCATTGCGGCCCACTGGCAGGCTGGGGTTACTCGGTTCAATTAGTTAATTGGCTGTTTATAATGATTACGGAAACAGAGACCCGAGGGAAACAAGTCAATACTCAGGTAGCATAGAAGAGGCTAATACAGGAGGACATCTGGTGGACTTTCCCACTTTTTATGTTTGTTGCACTGTCAGAAACATTCTACCTACAGAGGAACTCCCACACACCCACAGAGGAACTCCCACACACCTACAGTGGAACCCCCACACATCTACAGAGGAACCCCCACACACCTACAAAGGAACCCCAACACACCTACAGTGGAACCCCCACACACCTACAGAGGAACCCCCACACACCTACAGAGGAACCCCCACACACCTACAGAGGAACCCCCACACACCTACAGTGGAACCCCCACACACCCACAGTGGAACCCCCACACACCTACAGAGGAACCCCCACACACCTACAGAGGAACCCCCACACACCTACAGAGGAACCCCCACACATCTACAGAGGAACCCCCACACACCTACAGAGGAACCCCCACACACCTACAGAGGAACCCCCACACACCTACAAAGGAACCCCAACACACCTACAGAGGAACCCCCACACATCTACAGAGGAACCCCCACACACCCACAGTGGAACCCCCACACACCCACAGTGGGAGTTCCAGAAAATAATGTACTTTTTACTCTATACATTTTTCCCTGACACCCAAAAGTTCTCGTTTTGAATGTTTAGCAGGACAGGCAACTGGTCCAATTCACACACCAAACAGGAAACATCCCTGGTCATCCCTACTGCCTCTGATCTGGAGGACTCACTAAACAGAGAACATCCCTGGTCATCTCTACTGCCTCTGATCTGGAGGACTCACTAAACAGAGCACATCCCTGGTCATCTCTACTGCCTCTGATCTGGAGGACTCACTAAACAGAGAACATCCCTGGTCATCCCTACTGCCTCTGATCTGGCAGCCTCACTAAACAGAGAACATCCCTGGGCATCCCTACTGCCTCTGATCTGGCAGCCTCACTAAACAGAGAACATCCCCGGCTTTATGAATGCATGAATAAGGATACCTACAATAAAGTGTTACCATTGAGTGTTGTAAGTTACTTTCTCAGTAGAGGTGAATCATTTTCAGCTTCTTATCTTCTTCTTCTAGGGCTTTTGTAACAACATGAGTTGGAGGACTACCTCTTCTTCTAGGGCTTTTGTAACAACATGAGTTGGAGGACCTCTTCTTCTTCTCGGGCTTTTGTAACAACATGAGTTGGAGGACCACCTCTTCTTCTAGGGCTTTTGTAACAACATGAGTTGGAGGACCTCTTCTTCTTCTAGGGCTTTTGTAACAACATAAGTTGGAGGACCACCTCTTCTTCTAGGGCTTTTGTAACAACATGAGTTGGAGGACCAGGACTCCACTAGCCACAGGTAATTTATCATCAACATATATGAGTCACAGTGAGCTGTTGTGTGTGTGTGTGTGTGTGTGTGTGTGTGTGTGTGTGTGTGTGTGTGTGTGTGTGTGTGTGTGTGTGTGTGTGTGTGTGTGTGTGTGTGTGTGATAACACCACAGTGCATAACGGCTGTGATAGAGCTGGGGGAAGCCTTGGTCTCTGTGAGGTAGTTTGTATCACCTCTCCATCATGCCTGGATCCCAGCCTAGCTCTCTTTTGTATGTTCAGGCTTGCTGGTATTACTTTACCCAGCCATGTCCCAAATTACACCCTATTCCCTATATAGTGCACTACTTTAGACCAAGGCCCATGCACTATGTAGGGAATAGGGTGGCATTTGGGAAGCATCCCCAATCACTGTTGTTTCTACTGAGGAGTAAAGGGCTGAGGTCACACCCTACCAACCAAGATGCAATTTGTGTTTAGGGGTTTTATTTTATTATCGTCCCTTATCATCACTACATCCTGGTTCACCCCAACGACATCCTGGTTCACCCCAACTACATCCTGGTTCACCCCAACGACATCCTGGTTCACCCCAACTACATCCTGGTTCACCCCAACGACATCCTGGTTCACCCCAACTACATCCTGGTTCACCCCAACGACATCCTGGTTCACCCCAACTACATCCTGGTTCACCCCAACTACATCCTGGTTCACCCCAACTACATCCTGGTTCACCCCAACTACATCCTGGTTCACCCAAACTACATCCTGGTTCACCCCAACTACATCCTGGTTCATCCCAACTACATCCTGGTTCACCCCAACGACATCCTGGTTCACCCCAACGACATCCTGGTTCATCCCAACTACATCCTGGTTCACCCCAACTACATCCTGGTTCACCCCAATGACATCCTGGTTCCTTCCAACTACATCCTGGTTCACCCCAACGACATCCTGGTTCACCCAAACTACATCCTGGTTCACCCCAACTACATCCTGGTTCCTTCCAACTACATCCTGGTTCACCCAAACTACATCCTGGTTCACCCCAATGACATCCTGGTTCCTTCCAACTACATCCTGGTTCACCCCAACGACATCCTGGTTCACCCAAACTACATCCTGGTTCATCCCAACTACATCCTGGTTCACCCCAACTACATCCTGGTTCACCCCAACTACAACCTGGTTCACCCAAACTACAACCTGGTTCACCCCAACTACATCTTCCAAATGGACAATGACCCCAAGCATACTTCCAAAGTTGTGGCAAAATGGCTTAAGGACAAAAGAGTCAAAGTATTGGAGTGGCCATCACAAAGCCCTGACCTCAATCACATAGAACATTTGTGGGCAGAACTGAAAAAGTGTGTGCGAGCAAGGAGGCCTACAAACCTGACTCAGTTACACCAGCTCTGTCAGGAGGAATGGGCCAAAATTCACCCAATTTATTGTGGGAAGCTTGTGGAAGGCTACCCAAAATGTTTGACCCAGTTAAACAATTTAAAGGCCATGCTACCAAATACTAATTGAGTGTATGTAAACGTCTGACCCACTGGGAGTGTGATGAAAGAAATAAAAGCTGAAATAAATCATTCTCTCTACCATTATTCTGACATTTCACATTCTTAAAATAAAGTAACTGACCTAAAACAGGGATTTTTTTACTAGGATTAAATGTCAGGAATTGTGAAAAACTGAGTTTAAATATATTTGGCTAAGGTGCATGTAAACTTCCGACTTCAACTGTAAATACTATGCTGTATGTAGAATGTGTTTTATGTCGTGAAGTATGTGTGTCTGTGTGTGTGCACTTGCTTGGTGGTGACTTACATACAGTCCTGTCCGTAGCATTGACACATATGGGCCACTGTACTTAGTATGTGTAGACTGTAACGTAATGTGTTCACATTTGATCCCACAAAGAGAGAAGAGAGGGGGAGAGGAGTGGAGAGGAGAGGAGAGGACAGAAGGGGAGAGGAGAGGAGGTGAGAAGAGGGGGGAGGTGAGGAGGGTGGAGGGGCAGTATAGATGATGGGGGAGAAGAGAGGAGGAGAGGGGAGAAGAGGGAAGGGGAGGAGAGGAGAAAAAAGGAGAAGAGGAAATGAACCTGCTGAAAGGGAAGAATAAAAGGCTCCATACAATAAAGGTCTTTAAGCTCCACTATACAGTATACAGGTTAAATATGCTAAGGTCTTTAATCTCCACTATACAGTATACAGGTTAAATATGCTAAGGTCTTTAATCTCCACTATACAGTATACAGGTTAAATATGCTAAGGTCTTTAAGCTCCACTATACAGTATACAGGTTAAATATAGCCACATGCTAAGATCTTTAAGCTCCACTAGACAGTATACAGGTTAAATATAGCCACATGCTAAGATCTTTAAGCTCCACTAGACAGTATACAGGTTAAATATAGCACGCAACATAGGGAATAGGTTGCCATTTGGGATCCATGCTCTGCTTCTACATATTTAATCTCACAGGTTAAAAGTTCACCTAAGTGGGTATATCTAGCTTTCTTTTTAACAATTACATAACCTCCCCGTACAGAATGAATATCAATATTTAGAGTTTTGAAATGTTTCCTCTTGCTTTCTTATTGAAACTCACTGGTCAGTAAACGTCGACATCTCCACATAAAATGACCCCAACAAAGTGTACATCTTCTA